>NC_089538.1:10602769-10907806 GCF_963924715.1 Thunnus thynnus | reverse complement strand
TCTTTTCTACCCCTCTGCCTGCTTCTAATAAGACTGTCGCCATTTGACACTTTTAGCCCAGTTTTGGACTGTACGTTTTTGCAACTGCGACTTGCTTTGTGAAAGCACCTTTTTGGCTTTTTTCCTCACGCTGCTCAATTTCAACACATGGTATGGCGTTTTCAGCTGCAGGCCTCCAACTTCCAGTCCCAACTGTCATTTTTGAAATATTCTCTGCAGTGTTTTTGAATGGCAGCATTTTTTAAAATAACTCACTTTTTTTTTTTTAGGAACTTGGCAAAAGTTCTGGACAGTGGGAATAACAAAGGTGGAAGAATTTTTTGAAGGCCATTTTTTAAAAATATTTTTTCTCCCCCTCATGTAGTAGAATCATTTTTTATTCATTTTTTCCTTGCTCCATAGCCAAAATTCTTGTAGTGCTTCAAGCATTTGAAACACTTGAAGCCCCCCTTTTGGCTCCACTTTTCTATTTTGGCAAAACACATTTTTATTCCATGTTTTTAAAATCCACTCTACCCATTTTTAATGTTTCAAGATTAGGTCAGTTGTCAGACCTGTTTTTGCTGTTGTTTTTTCCCCTTACCATTGTTGAAATATTGATGTCATGCAGTGATTGTTGCAGTTTGCTGCACTTTTGTGATTTTTTTCTCACTGCAGCATTTTGCGCTACGGCTTTGGACAGGATTTGAAAACAGGGTGAAGGGGGTTCTCTATAATTTTGACCTTTTTTCTTCTATCCCATGGTGTTCCTCCAGTTCCTAGCGGGCCACCTCGTAAAGTTGAGGTGGAGGCTGTCAACTCCTCATCAATTAAAGTGATCTGGCGTTCACCGATGCCTACCAAGCAGCACGGTCAGATCCGAGGGTACCAGGTGCACTATGTCAGGATGGTTAATGGGGAGCCCACAGGACAGCCAGTCATCAAGGACATCCTGATTGATGATGCCCAGGTACAACACCCTCCTCAGCCAGCCGCCTCATCTCTCAGACACATAGTATCACTTTCTCTCTTACCATTACATGCGCTACAGCAAAGTCTTTTATTTGGAGTGGAAGAAAAGCTATTTTATATCCTGTCATAACAATTATTCAACACAGTAAAACAGTGACTATTGAAATGTTTTGTCACTAATCACAATTCAGCTGTCTGCACAAGCTTGGTGCATATTTATCTGCATACATCTCTATGTATTTAATTGTTACTTTTACTACATTTATTTAGTGGTTGCAGACAAACTGTGTAACCATTTTCTGTCTTTACTTGGCCTTATTTTTTGTCTCTTTTCTCTCCATATTCTTATATCATAATCAGTGGGAATATGATGATTCAACTGAACATGTGAGTAGTTAAACTTGACAAAATTCCAATCTTGTTTTCCCCTGCTGTCATCCTCTGCATGAATGGCATGTGTCTTTTGTGTATTGGGAGTTCATGAAAAGGTTTTTATGACCAACAATAGCTTGGGCCCTCTTTCACCCTCTCGAGAAATTTATCTGAGAAACTGCAAATGGAACTGCTAACAAGGAAATTCAAATTGAACTGAACTGACCAAATGGCAAATGCTGACTTTAAATGTTTAAATTCTGTTGGTATCGACTGAAAAAGCCATTTTGTTTCACAACAAATGCATAGTCTTTGCCAAATTATTTATTAACCAAAGCTTATCAACACTATCCTTGTCCACCCCCGAAGCATGCACCAATTTTAAGTATATACTGAGAGAATGTGTCTGTTTTGTCCTTTGTGATGATAATGCTGACATCACATCCCACTTTAATCTCTCTACTTGCTCATATCTGCAAATCAGCAAATGAGTGTCCTGCAACTAAAGTCCTGCATCTTTACAGGAAATGATCATCACAGAGCTGCAGGCTGAGACCACATATTCAGTTACCGTGGCAGCCTATACGACAAAGGGTGACGGTGCACGCAGCAAACCCAAACTGATCACCACCACTGGCGCAGGTAACATGACTATTACTGCTGACAAATCTCTCTGCTAATATAGTAGATGATATAAAATTGCATTTCTGCTCTGTAAAGCTATGAAACTGCATGCAATGAGGATTAAAAAAGCACAAGGCAAACATATTTGTCACAAAGCATGTAAAGTGTGAATGCAGTCTCATTTAGTGCAATAACTCTTACCCACTATAATGACATGACAATGCTTAAGGCACTTTCAAAATTACGGAAAATGTAAGGAGACAAAGAAAGAGAAAACAACAAAAAGATAGCCCAGTTCAGCTCTTGTGACAGTGTTATGTCACAGTAGAAATACTTAGTAATATTGTATTACATTTAGGATCAGATGCAACCATGGCTCTCCATATTTATGACAAGTTTTTCCTCTCTCCAATGGTACTGTCTTAGTTCCTGATAAACCACGGCTTATGGTCAGTACAACAAACATGGGCACAGCTCTCCTCCAGTGGCATCCTCCAGCACTAACCCACGGGCCCCTGCAAGGCTATCGCCTCCGTTTTGGCCGAAAAGACGTAGATCCCCTGACTGTCATTGAGTTCCCCGAGCGAGAGAACCACTACACTACCAAAGAGATCCATAAGGGAGCCTCATACACCTTCCGCCTTTCAGCGCGCAACAAGGTGGGCTTCGGTGAAGAGACAGTCAAAGAAGTCACCACAAATGAGGATGTCCCAAGCGGCTACCCTCAGAGCATTACAGCAGAAGGTGCCACCACTTCCACCATTCAGGTTAGCTGGCAACCAGTCTTGCTGGCAGAGCGAAATGGCCAAATAGTGAAATATGCTCTGCAGTATAAGGACATCAACAGCCCACGCAGTCCCTCGGAACTCTTCATCACAGCCCCGGAATCAACAGTCATCTTGGATGGCCTTAAGGCAGATACCACTTATGATATTAAAATGTGTGCCTTCACCAGCAAGGGCCCTGGCCCCTATAGCCCAAGTGTCCAATTCAGGACACAGCCTTTGGATCAAGGTAGGACCAGTCCCTGAACCTTCTTAGCCCTTCCACTTTTAAAAAAAAAAAATCAACCTTTCCCTGTGCAGCCCTTTCCATCAACCATAGCTTCCTTTGAAAGCCTCAGATGGCAGAAGTTGACAAAGTATGGAATCAACCAGAAGACTCTTGTACTAAAATAGTGTCCAACCTTTAGTCCTCCTAATCTTACAATGATTTGATTTAAGAAACTCACATGGAGTAAGTATGTATGTCTTTTTGTGTCTTGTCAGTCAAGAAAAGATCAGTCAATCATTTCAAAAGTTGGTGTTGGTAAGAAGGTAAGAGGACAGTGTTTAGTTCAGTGTAGTACTGATATCAGCCTGGTTTTGAAGGAGGCATTCTCAGGTAAGCACTGGTTTGGGACCATTGGTGATAAAGGTGGTGTTTTGTGTCTAAATCACCTGCTCCCCCTTTCTTTTAGCAGTGTTTGCAAAAAATTTTCACGTGAGAGCTGCCATGAAGACATCAGTGTTGCTGACTTGGGAAATCCCCGATACCTACAATCCAGCTCAACCTTTTACTGTGAGCACCATCTAGATAGGCATAACATTTTCACAATTCTGTGACATAAGTAATTATTCACTTAACATCTACCAACACATGCATAAACTTTAATGTCTACATGAAATATCAACTCATTTGCATACAGATCCTCTACGATAATGGGCAGAGTGTGGAGGTGGATGGGAAGCTAACACAGAAGCTAATTACGGGCCTTCAACCTGAGACACAGTACTCCTTCCTCCTGACCAACCGTGGCAACAGTGCTGGAGGTCTGCAGCACCGTGTGTCCACCATGACAGCTCCAGACATCCTTCGCACCAAACCGTACCTGATTGGCAAGACCAACTCTGACGGTATGGTGACTGTGGAGCTACCATCAGTGCAGACATCTGAGAGAGTAAGGTGAGTAGAGATGATCCAACTTAAGCTGATTTCTAATTGCTTTTAATTGCAATCTTGTATCACAGAGTTGACTGCCGAGCATAATATGATTTGAGTTTATTAAAATGGCTCTTTAGTGGATATATTACTTGTAATGACATCACTTGAGCAGTCAAACTTTCTCTAGCAATTGGTCATATTCAAATTAGTGATTATTGTAGTCTTATTTCTTACTGATGTATTGTGAATGGAAATAAACAAGATAATTTGCTAGCTGACCTTGTCGGGAGTAATTCTTCTAAAACACCATCATTTACAATATATTCATCCCTACATTTCAGTGTAATATCCACTTCTACTTAGTCATTACACACTGAAGCAGCTTGACTCATTTAAGCACACTCCTCTAAGCCATATAAAGTCTCTTATATACTTACCATTAGTGGTCGACCAATATGGGTTTTTCAATGGCTGATGCCAATATTTAGAAAGCAGGGTAGCCAATGACCAATATAAAATGCTGATATCATGTTGTTGGGTTTTTTTGGATTTTTTTTGCATCTGATAAAATACAACAATTTAATAATAATAACAAATGAGACACAAAATTGCTGAACTTAAATGAACATTTATTTAACACTGATGTTATTGTCTGCATTGTCTCTGTTTGCTTAAGTAGTGCACTCTGTCTGCAGTGTAATTATTTTAAACGAGGAAAGTATGTCTTTTCATTTTCTCTCAGGTAATGTTATATCGAGCATTGGCATGTTTCCCACTGTGTTCCATTGTAGAATGGCGAAATTGACACATTGTTCCATAGCAGCCACACTGACAAGGCTGCCTGCAGATATTTTTGGCTAGACCGCAACAGCCCCATAAACGCGAATGTCCCTGATTGATGGTGTGTTCAGACCAAATCTAAAGCGAATTTTCACCTTGTGTTATTCACGTGAGTTTGACCATTGGACCATTTGTGTTTATTCGCCCCAAAAAGCCAAAATACATTAATGTACATTAGCTATTAGCTAGCTAGCAATGGCAGGCACCAACCGTATTGAGTTTGTCCATTTGTTTGTGTTCAGTTCATCCTCTGACTGAACTCAGAATTCACCAGGAACTCTGTTATTTCCATGTACTAGGTTTTGACCTAGTATTATTTGTTTATTGGCCTCATGAGCGCAGACATTGGCCGATGCCGATTATCTCAAAATGCCAGATATCAGCCAACCTATTAATCGGTCGACCACTACTTAGAATGAAGCCCAGGGTTGTCAGAAGGCCAAGGAGCACATCTGATTGTAGACTAAAGCTTCAAAGCCATCTTGGGTTTTTTGATCTTGCTGGATGCACTTGGCCCACTGTGTCCCATGCCAGAGCTTAAGCTAATTAGTTTCCCATTAGCCTGCCACACTGCCTTCCTGGCTAATGCTAGCTACTGCAGAGCCCAACCAGGAAGCCCAGAAAACTCTGGCAGAGGCCATTATCTCTCTTGCCACCCTGATGAAGGGATGAAATCCCTTTAATTCTATATCTTTCCTGCATTCACAGAGGTCCCCTAATTAGCCCATGGGGGGTCTCAGTGAGGCGTAGCAGTGTGGCCTGACTCCTCTGGACAAGCCTAAATTGAATACAAAACATAGACAAAAATGGGCCTAATCAAGTGATAAAGAATTGCATAACTTGCTAATGGCATCATTATGCATTAGTTTCTGGTATAAAAAAAAGATCCCTCTCTAATACACACAGACATAGTGCGTACTAGGCAATGCTGTATTTGCTCTTGCTCTCATATAGGGATTTGTTTGCCCAGGAAACAGTGACCACTGACTTGCAAATAGAACTTGTGTGTTTTGAAAACTGAGTGTGATTTCTGACTATCTACTGAATGTTAATGTGCTGTACTTTACATTTTATTTTCCAGGGGATATTTCATTGTGGTAGTACCTCTAAAGAAGCAGCGCACTGGCAAGTTTTTCAAACCCTGGGACAATCCGGATGAGATGAATTTGGAGGAGGTAGGTTCAAAGGATGAGCTCATTATAATGACTCAGGTTACCAAGAAACAGTAAAAATATGCCATGTAAAATGAAAAATGTTTCTATTATCCAGTTGTTGTATTCAGTGCCTCAGCAAGACCTACATAATTGTGTGCACATACAACACATTTCTTTTCTCAAACTGCAAAAAATAAGCTGAAGCAGTTAAGAGGGCAGGAGGAACAGGAGATGAGTCTCGCTGATTGACGCAAATAGCTGCAGAGAGCACTGTTCATATGTAAATGAGAACATGAAGTAGCCATCAAGTGCACTGCAAACTCAACCCCCATCCCCACCTCCTCCTCCTCCTCTTTGTCTGCGGTAATTACCTGAAGAGTTGCATCAGGCCTTCATGTCTCTTCTCATTCCAGGCAAAGCTAGGCTACTGCGTATGCACAAAACACTTGACAACTTTTATATTTAGCCAGATAATTCATGAGCTTCTGTACACTGCATGCATGATTAAATGTGTAAGTGAATCAAAGCTCTTATACTGTAAGGTATGCTTACATTTCAGGTACAGTATTCCATTAGATGTACTGATTGCTAATGTTTTTTCTTTGTATACACATTCAGCATGCATGCATACATCTAGAAATGTATAGAAATACAAACTTCTGAAGGTTATTTCCCTTCAGATTACTACAATTTGAAATTCTTGCAAGGATGTGTAAATCAGATCTTGCAAATAATGGCTCATTTTGAAATTGTGAGATTTAAAATATGTATTTGTATTGTGGAAACATCACAATATATTGTGTGTCTAGAAAAATAAAAGAAAACACACCCTGATTCATCTCGCATTGGCTTTACAGCTCATGCCTACAGGCCCATGTCTGTAGCCTTGACCGATTGCCCAAAAGTCGCCCCTCTGTCAGAATTTATTTGTTTGTCAATATTGGCACTCACCTTTTCACAACTTTTCCCAAGGGCAGCTAGATTTAGCCGTGTTGACAGGAGAGATGATTGAAGACATTATCGGGCAGCACCAACAGCCCCGAAGCCAAAACAGAGCACACACAAGAACGCACACACTCCACTGTGAATGACAGGCGCATGCAGCACACACACACACACACACACACACTGATCCGTGCACACAAGTCAGAGATATGAAATCAGACGCCAAACAACTAGCCGGGCTTGATTAGCATAATTATGATCTGCACTCTGTACTGAAAGTTAAAAGTCCGATGATACAGACTTGGATGGAGGGCACACTTCTTTCAGCCTACTAATATTATTATTATTGGTAGTAGTAGTATCGTTATTAATATTACTATTATTGTTAGTATTATTATTGGTTGGGGAGCAGAGGTGGTGATTTGGCTCCAACATTAATTACCAGAGGACACTATGTTTGTTAGAGGAAAAACTGTGGTTTGATATATAATAATTCCCTTAGAAAACTGGCAGTGGTATTGGAAAACTATTCAAGTGCTGAAACATATTCTTTTGATAATCTCTACCAAAAGCATAACAGTATTTCAATTTTATTTTTCATTTTTGTTACGAAAATGACAAACACGTATATGTTTGTTTTATTTGGCAAAATGTATTTTGAAGCCATTTGTTGACACAGAATGTAATTTATCTTCACTATGCAGATCTTTCATTCTTATTTAAGAAGAAAATGAAATTAAAAAAAAAAAAACCTCAACAATTGTACGCTGATTATCAAATCCAGCAGAAAGACAGCACAAATGATTATAAATCCTCACCAGATACTATTTGTCTACATGTTTGGCCATCTCAAGCAAAAATGTTTCTGATAGTATCATTAAGAAAAAATAATTGAGCTACGTAAGTTTGAAATTGATTTAGTCTATTTTTTTCCCTGTTTGAAGCTGTTGGATAATCCTCAACTGTTTTATATGCTGGAAATCCACACAATCTTTTAATCTCACAATCTTTTGTAGTCCAAAAACAGATGAAATAAGTCATTGATCTATAATGTTCTGCCTTTTGCAATCAGTATTTTCAGCTCAGCAATCAGAAAAAAATCTTGATAGACAGATTTCGTTTGTGTGGATATGTTTTCATGTGTGTGCTGGAACGTGTCCCTATTTGTTATCAACCATCTGCCTCTTGCTCTTTGCTGTAGCTGCTGAAGGAGATAAACCGAACTAGCAGAGGCCTTCGATTCCGGAGGCAGGCTGAACCCAAAGCCTATATCGCTGCCTACTTCAAAGACCTACCCAAAGAGTTCACCCTGGGAGATGGCAAGATCTATGGGGACTTTGAAAACAAGCAACTCCAGAA
The DNA here is from genome assembly GCF_963924715.1 of Thunnus thynnus. NCBI lineage: Eukaryota > Metazoa > Chordata > Actinopteri > Scombriformes > Scombridae > Thunnus > Thunnus thynnus. The sequence continues at coordinate 10,899,638 of NC_089538.1, read as the reverse complement.
TGGCCAGGAGTACATATTCTTTGTGCTTGCCGTTTTGGAGATGTCGGAAAATGTAAGTTTGCTCTTTGTCACTGTATTATCTCAGTGTTTATCCATATTTGTCTGATATTATACTTGAGTTCAGCTGAAGACATGAATTTGTTCTCCTCTGGGATATCTTATGCTAGTGATCTCATGTTCTTTGTACTAAAAACAGTACATGTTAACAGACAAAGAGGGGAAAATCCACTGCTTCATAGTGGAGGGTCGGGGTTTGCTCCTAGTAAGGTGTGTTACTCTGAGCCCTTATGAGGCTTTGACTTAAAAAAAAATAAAGGCCCAAGAAGCTGACCCTTGCTGCTTTGGGGTTAGAAACCCCTTAAGACCATAGCTGATCGTAAGAATACCTCGATAACGGGGCTTCTCTTTAATTGCGTCCTACGTGCAGTCCACCTTATCTCCGCTGCTGCAGCTAGTGTGTGTATGTGTGCATGTGTCTTTCTGGACGGGAGGACCAGAAAGCTGCATGATTAGGCCGCTGCAGGCGAGATGATGGATTTGATGAGCTGCAAGGTCTATAGTGCTGCCTCGCACTCTCTCCACTAACCCCGAGTTCAGGTAGAGCAAAAGCGATAATGACGGACGGAGGGAAATCTCTAATTTGCCCACTGAAGCATATATTTTTCTTCCCAAAAGACCACTTTTTTAATCTTCTCTTAGAATGTGAAATAGTTCAATCAAAGCTTCTGTATAGAAGAGATATTAAAGATAATTGTGATTGGTCAAACAGCGGCTTAGCAGAAATGACACAGCAAAACTTTGAATTGGCTTTTAATTTGTATTGTTGGTCATGCTGCTTTGTCAGAGTCTTGTTAGATATGCTCTGAAGTGGGGATAAATTAACTGAAGACTTGCTCTGAATATCTTCGTCTCTCCAAATAAATCTTGATCTATCCCTCAGAATTGAGTTCTGTGTATTGATGTAACTTTAGCTGAAGATTGGCTTTGGTATGTCTGTCCAAGAAACCATGTAATACATTGGCGAAAAAGTATCTTTCAGAATAATCAGATGATAGATAATTTATGGCAATAGCAGAATGAGGTCCAATAACTTGAAATACCATCATGGTTGAAAAGATATTGTAGAATACTGATCGTCGATTTGCTTCTCTCTGGCTCAGATCATGTATGCCACCAGCCCCTACTCTGACCCGGTTGTTTCAGCCGACATCGACCCCCAACCTATAATCGATGAGGAGGAAGGACTCATCTGGGTGGTGGGCCCTGTGCTAGCTGTCGTCTTCATCATATGCATCGTCATTGCCATCCTCCTCTACAAAAGGTGAGGATCTCAAATTAACGTTCACAAGAATTTTTTCCACCTCTTCAAACAAAATATACACCTTAACTACCTTAACATTTCACATAAATACTGTATAAATACTGGCACACTTGCACTGCAAGGGGACTGTGCACATCGTTACTTATATATGTGCGTTCAGAGCTCAGTTCAACATCCATGTATGACGATTCAATATTCAACATTCATGAAATTGACTCACTGCCATGCACAAATCTTCAATTAGCACATTCAAATGCGGGCACTAAATGTAAAACTTAAAGCCTGAGGCACATTGATCTTCAGACTATCTATGACCCTCACTCTCAGTAACACACACACACACTAAATCTGTATAGCACTAGATTAAATCCAAGCACAGCTACCCGAACTGCAAAGCCATCAAATGCAGATGCCCACAATCCTTCACACAGACACGTGTGTTGACTGAAAGTTAATCAGACACATTTATTTACCCCCCCGGAAGCACAAACACACACTAAAATACACATATACAACTGTAGAACACACTTGCAGTGGTGCACTTTCACACAAAATCAAAACCGCCTTTTTTGTCCGAAACCCCCTAGTGGTAGCCAGACCTCGTGCTGTCACTGCTCATCAGTCAAGCGTGGGAGAGGAGAGCTTTGACTATCTGCTGCATGTCACTGCATATGTGTGCAGCTTTAGAGATGCCCCGGGGCCTGGGCAAGCATCCCAGACACCCCAACCCCTCCCCCCCTTTTACTACTACCCATTCCACAAGGGAACCCAGCTCTAGATCCTGACTCTGACCTTTTTGCTGCTCTCCTGCTTTGCCAGGACACACACATACATATCTTACATGCACACGTCTACACAGATTTTTTTTTTTTCCCCCATCCATTGCTATCTTGTCTTTTCTCACCTTTTACATAAGGCACATTTTCCACAGAGTTCATTCAATCAAATGTCCAGTCCTAAGCAGAATTTCACAGTAGTCCTCAAGAAGTAATTTGGGGAAGGTAAGATTAGTATGTGAAGAGTCAGCACAAGCTATAATCAGTGCCAATATTGAAGACAAAAAAATCCATCAATAGTATCAGTGTAATGTAAGAGGTTTATGCCTAAAGCTTTATTCAGGCTTTCTCTGTTACACCCTGTTGTCCTTGGGATCCATTCATATCAAGTTTTGGTTTGGATAATACAAAGGTGAATTGAAAGTGAACAAAGATTGCGTGTGCGGGGGGCTTCTGTGTTTTCATTTGTGGCAGGCAGATTTACACATCGATTACCAAGCCAGTGTCACCGCCACGTTAGGGAACATTCGGTGCATAACCAGGAGATATTTCTCTTGTCAAGATCAATTTTTATGTGACAGAATGCCCCTCTTGTGCAAAACAAAGGGCGACAACCATGTTATGTTGAGCCCTGGGAAAGGACATGGAGATAACAATGTGCGGCTTCATCAGAGAGAAACACAAATCAGAGTAAATTGGACACCCACACATAGAATAATTGAAGTCAAGTCATGTCTGCTACCAGAACAATTCTGGTCACTTTTTAAATTAAAACTTGTTTAAAAACGGCAACATCCATTTTAAATGTTTTATATGCTCAATTTATACACATTCATTACAAATTGTGATCGTAAATGTTGTCGCATTTATAATACCGCATGCATAATTCTTGAATGTGCATAATTCCTGAATTTAATAAATGAAACAGTGGTAGGAATATTTGCAGGAAAAGACAGACACAGCAATTAGGAGTCGAGAGAAGACTTTTATGCTTGAACAAGAAGCAATCATCTGAGACTGCTTGAAATAGCAGAGATACAATGTACAAATCTTGGTTGCACCTGGGAAACTATAGTATTTGAAACAAAGAGCCCCAAGGCTACATAATTGAGCATAATCCTTGAAGTGAAGCATTGCTAATCTTGCACACAAAGCAAAACTGAGATATGATTGGTATCATTTGTCTGTAATGCAGTCAGTCGTTCACATATTCCAAAGAAAGGTTTCTCCGTTTTATAAAGCCAAAGGTCTTATCACCTAATGTTGTGTCGATATTTCTTTCCTTGCTGACCAATGGAGCAGCAAACCAGACAGGTAAGAGTGAGAAAGAAGTAGAGACAAACTAATTCCTTTTGAATCCCTTTTCTCTCTAAACTGTACATATCATATATAAACATACATAAATTGGTCGCCCTCTGGAGTTGATGTCATTCGTGACATCATACTATGTGCTTACTCGAAATCAACATGTTAAACACATATTGCTCACAACATCACATTGTTTCAATGACTGCTGTTAGCAGAATGTTTTGACTTTTCCTACCCCCTAATAAACTTTAAATTTACAATATCCAAATATCCACCACATCAGCTTTTCATTATACATTTGTTACAATTACTAGTGACCTCTTATAAAACATTCATATAGTTGAATCAACACCCCCTGTGACACTATCATTGAAAAGTGATAATAGGCTTCACAAAGGTAGCATTTAATGGCTAAGGGCTATTGTATTAGGTTGTATTATACTGTGAGGTAATGATGTTATTTAATCCACCCCCTTTAGCGTTACATACCAGAAGAATGTCACCTCCTTAATTACATATCTGCCTTCATTATTTAAAAGACCGCCAGGCAATCTTTGAGGTCATACAGTAGAGTACTGTAGAGTTTGGGGTACAAGAGCAAATTTCAAAACAATTGCAATTTACAATTTACTGTTTGTTCTGCAGAAAAAGAGCAGAATCTGAAGCTAGGAAAGGCAGTCTGCCCAACAGCAAGGAAATGCCATTGCATCACCCCACTGACCCCGTTGAGCTTCGACGTCTCAACTTCCAAACACCTGGTAAGTATGTCAAATCGATTACTGTGAATTTATATCCAAATACGAATTTTCAGAAGGGATGCCAATGCTACCGATTGCTTGCTCAAACAAACAAACAAACAAAAAAATATGTAGATTAACAATTAGCTTCATCTCATTCATCGTTTGTTTATTTGCAACCACTGCTGACATTGAAGCCTAAATGCCTTCCTAAAAAGTTCCCATCGTCGCTGCGGTGTGATTGGCACTGAACAAGTGAGCATTTTGCAGGTAGATAGTGGACAGGTGCTTAGAGAAGACACGGAGGGTCAAAACTGACAGCGTCCTCCCCGGAGACATTTCTCAGTGGAAAATGAAGAGGCAGAAATGCAAGCTTGTCAGTTTCATGGCAGCTGTCATCTTCCTCTGCACCTGGGTTATCCAGGTCATCAAGATTTGTCATGCTTGCTCAAAATAGTACAGCCCTATACGGTAGATATCCAGCTGCTGGAAGTCACAGGATGCAGCATTGTGGAAGGTTAGGGAAATAAAAAAATGTGTCACGGCAATGTGTTTAATTTTATATACAAGCCAATGGATAGCTGCGAAAAAAGAAAAAAACTGGTGACAAGCTGTAAGCACGAATGTTTACTCGTTCTGACCCTTAGTGCTCAGGTGGTCGGTGGTCATGCTCAGACATGCGGCCGTTTCTCGCCTGGGGGAACAATGGGAGTCACAGTCCATCACCTGGAAAGGCGGTATGCATCTAATGCCCCCATCCCGACCGAAAGAGACACACTTAACTGCAGTTTGAGCTCCTCTGGCACTGACTGCTTTGGGACAGGTGTTCACAGACTGCCAATAATGTTGTAATATCAAAGCCATATTTTTCAGGTCAGCTAGTATGAAAGGAGGATGAATTATCCCTGCAGGCTCATTTTTGAAAAAAAGATTATGCATATTTATGAAAGCTCTTCAATGATGTTAGGACCATTACTGGCTGTTTCATTCTGGCAGAGGGGTATTTTTCCTTTTGGCTCTGAGTGATCTCAACCATCCTCCCACTATTTCAGTCTCCTCTCAAGCCATCAGTCCCCCCCTCCCTCAAACCACCCCCAACAGCATTTCTAAGAGTGGGTATCTTGGCTCTCTCGTTGCTCAAAAAGGACCACACATTTTTTTATACCATGTGACCACTTTCTCTCAAGTCCCGAAGCGCTTCTGCATTAGACTACCTCTCTCCCCTACTCTCTCTCTCCCCTTCTTTTCACCTCTTTACCCCTCAGTGGACATTTTCATCTTAAGGATGCTTGATGTTTGAGCGACAACGTGTTGGAAATGGTACTTTCATTGTCCCCCAGTGGTGGAAATGGATTTTGAGTAGCCGGCTGCAATAGAAACACCCTTTGCCGTCTTTCAGAGAGAGAAGTGAGAGTGGGTGGGAAAACGAGGCCCTGCTTCCATTAGCTAATGCCCACTTGTGCCGGCAACGAAAATGAAGCATCACCTCAATGTTGGGGAGAGAGACTGTCACATAACTGTAGTGTCAAAATGTCACAGGCAATTCTTAAGTTGCAGAACTTTGGCCACGGGCTTGATTGTGACAGCATGTACAAAAAGGTGCCCTAGTGCACATTAGTATTATTCAAACCTGACACTTCTAATCTTTTCCCTACATATAAACTTTGTAAATATTCTTATGCCATATATACCTCAGCTACCACCCATATTCAACAATGTCAGCTCTACTTTGTCAAAGTCAAGCAAACTTAAGTGCAAGCTGAAACTTTATGCAGCAGACTATGCAGGTAGTTTATCACTATGTCAGCATCCTCAGGTTAAAATGAATGTCAAATAATATCCTACAGACTTTGGTTTGTGCTGCTAGGATTTGTATTCACTGTATGCTTTCTTATTTCTATGAAATAAGCATGGTGGCATAGCAAAGCTTCTAGCATGATGATTTGTATGTTACTAATAAATGTCCCATTTAGAATACACATAATCATTCAACTACCTCTTGTCACATTTCAATTTCTACCTTCTGTTTGTAAAGAAAATAGTCATCACATTGCTATGACGTCTGCAAAGTATTTAATTACACCGCCGTTTCCTCCACAGGTTCAGGTGCGCCCAGTCACCCCAGTAACCTCCATTTGTCAAGTTAGTTGGTCTCGAATTATGCATTTGACATGATTTTTTTTATTTTTTTTATAGCTTTTATTCTCTACTTTTCCTTTTTTTTCTCCTGCCTAGTCTTGTGTTCTCATCCTCATCTAATCCACCTGGTGTTAATGCTATGTCATCACAGGAGGGCGGAGTTTGAAATGACAGCCTGAAAACATGTCATCACTCAAAGCAGACGTCAACATCTGGCCTAACATTTTGAATGTTTTTTTTTCCTTTGTTTTTTTGGGGGATGTTTGTTTGTGTCTTTGTCTTACTGTCATGCTAACTATCCACCGCAGCTTTCTGTCTGAATAACGTTCTTCTCTCTCAATAGGGAGAGTCCCAGTGGGGCAAGTGTGCTCGATGACTTCTCATTGGCTTCTGTGTCCATATTCTCTTTATGAGCATGGCCACTGCTTTGAGTGAACAAACTAGCCTAACAAGATCCACTCTTCCATTCCCCCTGTTAAAACACACATGCTGCTTATCTAATGATTCACTGTTGGCTTGTGCTTGGGTGATGTCCTCTTACAAAACTGGTGACTGACCTACAATTCCATCTGATTGACAGGTATGGCTAGCCACCCTCCAATCCCAATCATGGACCTGGCCGATCATCTGGAGCGCCTGAAAGCCAACGACAACCTAAAGTTTTCGCAGGAATATGAGGTGAGTGTCAGCAAAATCCCAGTGTTGATCAGTGTAGTAGCAAGAGAGTTACATAGAGACAACAATGCAACATAATATCTGGTATTATACAGAAGCATGCGCAAGCAGCTGACATAAATTGTGATTTCAAATGACTGTCACTATTTAACAGGGTGGGTAAAGCCCACAGTCTTGCATTTAATGATATTTTCCTGGAAGCTGTAATCCTATCATTGCACATCTATGCCAACCACACACAGTTCAGGCATGTCAACAATGTATCAGCTGGTTTCAGTTGATGACTGCCCAATAGAGTGGTTATAAACTACTTTATGAAGAATCTCTTCAGCAGACTAACAGGATCTAAAAACAGTCAGTATGCCTTTTTTCCACAGCAGGAACACACCAGAGCAGAAAACACACAGGTGTAATTAATAATATTAATAATAGCTGCGTTCCATTTTCAGTCCCAGTGCCCTGCTATTGTGCCCGCTGGCTCACTGACATGACATACTGGGACACTTAAATAGAACTGAAGCCATCATTAATGTTATTAGTTACACCTGTGCTTTCCCTGATATGACAAGTCAAAAGCCTATTTGATGAAACCTTGTGAAAATGGCAGTGAATCAGCCACAAGGTGCCAAAAAGCCAATATATTTTAATTATACAGAGACAGAGATAGCAATGCACATTGTCAATTAATATACTGTGAATTATCACTCCAGAATACATATAGCTCCCATCATTAAAAAAAATGCATCATGGAATGAAAGTGAAATTAAATGTATGCATCTTGTTATTGTATCTAATAATAACATCTGATGTAAAAGCGCTTAAAATAAGAGTGACTGTGGTTAGACTGTGTAAATGTTTCCTCAGTATTGGCAGTGCACTATAGATGAACTCATGTTTGCAGAACATTCATGGAGCCTGAAAAACTGCAAGCAAGAGGTCCTTTCAGGGGCATTATGTGAGATAGGACTGGTCACCCTTTCTCTGCCCATTTCTCTCTGCGGGTCCTGTAACCGCTCCAAAATCTATGAGGTCACTATACGGGTGCCTGCCAAGCTGCCCAATCATTATTGCAGCTTAAGTACATTGAATTCCAATTTCATAGTTCTTAATCGAGAGCACTGGAAAGCAATTTTGTGAGCACAATGAAATAAAGATTTTTATTAAGAGCAATGTTGCAGCCCACCGTTTCAACATATTTTGATAAAAATTTAGCCTTGTGGTTTGTCCCCTGCATATTGCTGCTTCAGGTGATTTCTGCAGATAAAGAACTCAATGCTAAAGTGTATTATTGTGTTCACGTTGAGCTCACACAGGATACTCTTAAATACCTCTTAATGTATTTCCTCCCATGGCCATAGTAGTATTATATCAAGCCATCATTAAACTGGTCTAAAAGTTTCCATGCATTTATTGTTCCTATGAATTATCCTAAAGAAGTAATAAAAGTGTCAGTGGTCAGTGTGTCCAAATGCAGCTGTTAATTACAACATGTGGTATTGCATTGGGGTTTCTGCTATTTTCAGTAGTTGTAATTTAACTCACTAGTGGTCATCGTCATTAAAAACACAAATACTGTATTTTCCCTGTAATGTAAAATGGAATGCTATATTTTATTTTTTTGTATTTTCCCTTTGTGATATTTCATATAAAATATGATTATTTTATATGAAATATAATTTATCTGTGATGAGGGACCATTATAAATCCCTGCTTTACAAAGCTGAAAGAAGGCTTGGATAGCCAGTTCTGTTGAACTAGTCCCAAGTGTGGTATTCTAATATGTGCCATAAATTTCTACTAATCAGATGAGGAAAGTAAATGGAACACAAGCTTTTCCTTTGTGACCAACTCACAACGTCTTTTTGTTTTTAAATCTCATCATTTATATGTAGAAGTTATTTCATGCCAAAGACAACACACAGTTCACACAGGTCTTAAAAGTGAATTATTCACTTTTAAAATCAAATCCACAAAATGATTCCTGCTACTTTTAATTTAAGGTTTGCAAACCAAGAGTTAACTTAGATTCCAATGTCTGCTGACCCCCCGCTCTCTTTAAGAGCATGAGTGTTTTGTGTGTACAAAGTAAACATCCACTGGTTATTATAGTATGCAAGGATATATGGAGCCATATATATATATACTTCTTGAAATATACTGAGAATTACAAAGCATGTAATTACATTACCAACCATTCCCTTTAACATATATACACTTCAAGAGTTGCTTAATACCGCAAACAACCTTTAGACATGGGATGTTTTTAACTGACAAAGCTAGGAATGCTTCTAGATTAATTCTGTTTTTTTTCTTCTTGTAAATAATGTATGTACTTATTCTCTTCCCTTGCTGGAAATGTTCAACTTACTTTGATAGTATTTGATCTTGAGGGGAACCTATATTCATACTAGGCAAACCCTTCAATGCTCAAGGGCTAGAGATGACACAATATTTCTATCAATATTTTAGAACCTTCCATCATCACTGTTTTGTAGACATTAGGAGGTTTAACATTGGCAAAACAAATCAATATTATGCATGCCATTATTACAGAATGTACTGTATATGCTATCGGTGTACAGACATGCAGAAGTTGATTGTAGGACAAAAAGGACACATCAGAAACATGAGAATGACTATTCAACAGAGCTTTCACTTCTTTAAACTGCCTTCCTCATAGCCTTGGCTTAAAGTCCTGGTAAAAGTCTGAAAACAGCTAAGCTAAGTAGCTAAGTATGGCCCACTCTGAGAGCACACTCCTAAAAAAAGTGTTTAAACATCAGTAAACTACAAAGGATCAGATTTTGATTATCAGTTGAAGTGCTGTGATGAAAGGTACATCTCATTAAGCTTTCGTGTATGGATCCTACACAAACACTTTATAGGCAATTGCCATAAAGTGGAACCTTAGCAATTGTGAAATGTTCCTATAGTGCAAAATATTCCACTGTAATGATGGCATATTTTCCTCTCTTTTACAGTCCATCGATCCTGGTCAGCAGTTCACATGGGAGCACTCTAACCTGGAGGTCAACAAACCAAAGAACAGATATGCCAATGTGATTGCCTACGACCATTCCAGAGTCTTGCTCTCTGCTATTGACGGTATGCCGCCCACCAACATCTTCCCTCCCAGCTGTTGTATTGATTCTACAGACAGCCAGTACAGCCGTATCTTTTAGACCTCAGGAGCGCAACCACACTGTACTTTTGTATTGTATTGCTACACAAGCATGTCAGACTACTTATTTGCTTTCATGCCTCGGGTGCTTGCAAGGAAATAGATGGCTTTAGAAATAGGCAATTTTCAATTGAAATGCTGAGGCAAGCATTCAAATTTGATTAAAAAAATCACCGATATAGTCGAAGTTCTACTTCTCTGACTTGATGTCAGGTGATTCTTTCATACTGCCTCATGCTTACATTTTGACTGTAATTTAAACTTTGCAATATAATTTACATTACTTTTTTTGCATGTATGTGTTAGACAGACATAAATACACATTTGCCCGTTTATTACATGGTTGAAACTGACAGTGAAAACTTGTTTAACACACAGGTAGAGTACTGAGAGGGAGCTAAAATTTCATTGGTGTCACTAATAGTCAGGCATTACATGGGCGGGTCTCACTCAAGACTCTGTTGCAGTGCTCTGCACATTAAGGGCCAACCTTGAAGCTGGATATTTTCACAATTTCACTTGAGCCTATCGTGAACCTACCATGAACCAGTCCAGTAAGAATTGAGCTGACACATTAAAGAAGTGTTGCACTGTACAGTTCAGCTTCTGAGAACTGAAAGCCCATTTTGAAATGGCTAGTTCAGTGCTGGCTCCTTCACCAGTTTATTGGATTAAACACAATTGCACATACACACACGCTATTAATTAACCATTTTTATTGAGCATCTCCCATGGAGGGCAAAGGAAAATAAAGTAGTAAATGGATAATGTTAACAAAAACAGACAGATAAAGACTTTGAGTCCTTTTTGCAGTCTCTCAGAAACAACACACAGCTTGAGTGTTGATGAACTCCATTAGCCAGGCGTATAAACACATCTGCACAACCACATTGGAGCCTTTGTGCTATAGCAAGTGAGTAGTTCTCAGCCAAGGGGACATGAGGGACTTCCTCTTTTCCTTCTAAAGCTTAAACAAAGCCTTTTGGCAAGCAATGCATCTATTGTTTACTTTGATTGAGTTCTTTGAATAAAAAGGGATTTGGGATTTGACATCAGAATTTGAAGACGGCTTCTTGCAGAATTTATTGATGTGGGGATGGATCAGCAGAATCTTTGGAGCACAGGCGCTCTGATGCTTGAGTACATTTGTGGACTTAAATTGTCGTGACATCACTGAGTGTGCTCTACTTTTGACAACTGACAAAGCACCTCTCGCCAAGTTGCCTGACCATACAAAGCACGCACTTAGCAGGATTAAACTGGTATCTAAAGTTAATCCCTAAAATTTTCTCTATCCTTCAGTTGGCAAAATCATCTTCCACTTTCAATTTGTACTGTATGTATTAGTTTCTGTTATCACCATTCATCCAGATTCCATCAACAGTATGTTATTTTTGGAACACTAAAGTTATATAAAATAACAAAAAAACTGGTCACTCACATTTCCATTGTTCTATATTTAGTGTATGAAGAGATAGTAGGAAAATCTAAACATAATCTAATCTGACAACTTTATGAATCTGTCAGAATGACAAGGTCGAAATCTGATATCTTCTTGCAAATACAGTGTCTTAAAATGAATACACTAATACTAGTAGTAGTACTACTATTGCTACTGCAACTACTATTAATCATCATTATCATTACAATTTAACACCCTAAAAGCTTACTTAATTTCCTGAGATTCTGTTACTGTTTTATGTGGAGGACCGAGTACAGAATGTCTGCAGTGTTTATTTCCAATAACCATATTGACAGAGAAAATTGTGGAATTCATACAAATCCTGAGTGACAGAAAGCATAAAGGCAAAATCCATTTGCAAATGTGCATTAAACAACTTGTCTCGTTCTCATTAAACCACAGTAATGTTTCTTTTTGCTTTTTCTTTTCAATTTTAAAATGCACTAGGCTTAATTATATTTATCCCTTGTCCATCACGGAAATGTACAGCCGCTTGGCTGTGTGAACAACTTCAACGGCAAAAAGAGAGAGCGGGGGAAAGTTGAAACAAAAAAATATGTGGGTGGGTTTTTGAATGTGTTCATATTCCATTTTCTTTTCTTTTTTTTTCTGTTGAATAAGTTACCTGGGAGTAAAAAGGGAGTCTGGGGGAGAGGAGGAGAGGAGGCAGCTGGAGTGAGGGGATTCTCTGAGACGTGGCGTCCATGCAGATGAGACTTATCTTGGTCGACCATGTGTGCACGGAGCCCCTAAACTGCCAGTCCTAAAGCATTGACTAGCTGTCAGCTCTGTCTCTTTCCCCTGGATTCGAAAAGGCTGCTGTGCCTTTCATTTAATATAAGCAAAGGGAAGGAGGAGAGACGAGGGGAGGGGGAAAATTGTTTTGCTAGGTTTTTGTTGGTTTGTTTTTCTCTATGTGAGGTGATAGACTTTTACAGACCAGGCTTTATCTGTAAGTCAGTTGCAGATATGGAAAAGAGACACAAAAACTGTGGATTTAAATGTGTTGTTGATAGCAAATAGCAATCCTTATGGACTGCAACACTGGTCCTAGCTGCAACTGCTTTAGTCCATTTTTTAAATAAACACACACTGAAAATGTTGACATAACTGACTTCATTTTATAGCAACAAGCTATTTTTTTTGTAAAACTGAATGTCTTCTGTACAACGTAAAATGTTTTATTTGAGATCTTGCTCTTCACGCCTAATTTTGACTTTTTAAAGTTTCCTGTTCTCAGCACTAACTTAGCCTGTTTTAAAGCAATTCCTACACATTTTTTTTTTTTGAATACCCACTCAGCTCGACAGCTCATTTCACACCTTGTTTCTTTTTTAGGTATCCCTGGGAGTGACTATATCAATGCAAATTACATTGACGGCTACAGGAAGCAGAATGCCTACATTGCCACCCAGGGGTCTCTGCCAGAGACATTCGGTGAATTCTGGAGGATGATCTGGGAGCAGAGGAGTGCCATCGTTGTCATGATGACAAAACTGGAGGAAAGATCCAGGGTAAGAGACAAAAATACAGATATAACCATGCCTTTTAAAAAAAACTGTATTGGAATTAAATGTAGTATGGTGGTACATTTGCTTTATATGAGCTTTGGATTGTATACTAGCCGCAACTCACAAAGACACACAGGCTGGTTGAACAGTTCAAGCAAGCAAATCCAAGTTATTTTCACATCAAGTATAGCTCTTCATTGTAAAGTCAAAGATATAATTTAGTTCTTCATACGACATCAAATATTTGCAGCATAGATATTTCAGACTCTTTTTGACACAATCTGTTTGATACCCTCCTTATCTCCTCTTTTTTCCACTGACTGGGTTTAATTAGTACAGTATGTTGTACTCTGCCACTCCCTTGATGCCTTCATATTTTCTGTACGGTAGAAGCTAGGTCACATTCTGCCGTGCGCTGATATCCTCAATCCTCTCTTTACAACAACACATTCTGTTGTTGTTTAGTCATGACTGATTAGTGGCCTGGCTGCCTTCATTAGCCTAGCACTGCTGAAGGCACTGGATTACAATTAGAGATAAAAGACTCAAAGACTGAAAAGCTACATTTGGCCTGTTTGCAATTGCTAGTCCTTTAAGGTTGACATGGTCAAAAGGCACTTCCTCTCCCTCTCTTGCACATCTTGCGGTGTTTGACTGAGCACATGAAAGCTTGCTTTGGCTTCATAAGCTACTGACCTTCACACTTGTATGCCTTTTCTAAGAGCCTGGCACAATGTTAACAGGGGTGCTGACTCAATTCAGAGAGCAGTTTTCACTCAGCATCCTCACATTCTGCAAAGCACTGCTTTGGCTGTTTTTCAACATTGAAAGCTCTCTAAAATACAAATGTCTCCAAATAAACTTGGTCTGTGCTGTCATGTGTCTATTTCTCTCTATACTACAGCTGCTATGTGATATTAGGTGCACTTCTTAAAAGCTTCCTATGAGACATCCCCCACCCTGATCCTCCCATACCATTATGCTGTTTGACATTTGTAGTGCATAATGTGCTTTTGTTGCTGCTAACAGCTCCTGTCTTTCATATTAATCAGTCATTTCATTCGCAGGGAAGCACTCAAGCTGTCTTTGTGTGTTTTGCGTATCTAAAGCTAGAGTATTTGCAAGTAAATGCTAATATGAATCAATGCACTACTCCTGGAGTTACAATCATTGCTGTTGGTGTCAGTGTTAAAACAGCTGCTTAGAAAATTAAATTAGTGGATAGTACACTTGGTAGATATTGGGGTATTCCAGACTAATGTCCAATTGTCATACAATTCAACAGATGTGTTGACGAGCATGTGGACATTTCGATTTTGTTGAACTTATAGCTAAAACCACTTCAGTTCTCAAGGATAACATCAAGAAAAGCAATTGCTTAGGAACCCAGTTATTTCCTCTTCAACACCAACAGTGCCTCCCTTCAGCTAAGCAGTAACGCTATAATGGAACAGTGTTTTATTGGCCGTTCACTGGGAAACAAAGCTATACACTCTAACAGCAATAAAGCCGAGCCTCTAATATGATTGGAAACTGTGGTTACCTTTGTAATTACAGAGCATGTCAGGACAATTAATAGCACTGCCGGCTCTATACAAATATCTCGGGCCATTTCATTGATTATGAAATCAAACCTAGTCAGCAGGAATGAGGGAATTGGATGCATTTATTTCAACATTACTTAACTGTGTCGATTTTCTGTATAACTGTCTGATTGTGAAGCAGCATATTATACTCCTTAAACACAACTCAAATGGATAAAGGCTTTAAATATTAGAGAAAATTACTGCACCAATGCACCAAATACTGTACTTACAGTACCTCCTTCCAGCTGCTGCTCCGGCACTTCTTGCTATTCTTTTTAATTTTTTTTTTTAATTTAATCTAAATTTAATTCATTGTATTGTGACTGAGTGAACCACAAAATAATTCAAATGTGCATGTATCCTGTGCCTGTGGAAATAGCAATAAAGTCTCTTGAATCTTGAATCTAACTATCTGATGTCTAATATAAAATATCCTTGTCTAATGCGGTATTTCTCTCCATTACAGGTGAAATGTGACCAATACTGGCCTACAAGAGGGACGGAAACCTACGGTCTCATCCAAGTGACACTGCTAGACACAGTAGAGTTGGCCACGTACTGTGTCAGGACATTTGCACTTTTTAAAGTAAGGGCCCTTTGGATACTGTTATTTTTTACAGTAGCTACGTAGACCCCACTACAGCTGTCAAGTATTTGAGATGAGACATGGTGGTAACTGACCTTTCTCCTTCTCCATATTCAGAATGGCTCCAGTGAGAAGAGAGAGGTGAGGCAGTTCCAGTTCACAGCCTGGCCAGACCACGGGGTACCAGAACACCCCACGCCGTTCCTGGCCTTCCTGAGACGAGTCAAAGCTTGCAATCCTCCAGATGCGGGGCCCATGGTGGTACACTGCAGGTAAGAGACAACATGGTTTCACTCTGCAGAGGTGAAGACACCAAAAACAACCTGAAGCATGAAATTGATTTTTTCCTCCATTTGCTG
Source organism: Thunnus thynnus (assembly GCF_963924715.1). NCBI lineage: Eukaryota > Metazoa > Chordata > Actinopteri > Scombriformes > Scombridae > Thunnus > Thunnus thynnus. Next base: position 10,883,997 of record NC_089538.1, on the reverse strand, counting down.
TAAATGAATATATGAATACATATGACAAAAAAACAATATATTCATGGTTATTTAGAGGTTTATATCTGAGTCATTTATATAATGCTAATAGAGATTTTTAAGAAGGGAATCAGACATGAACCAGAGGAAAAACGTGGGCTAAAGAATATTTGTTGGAAAGTAAACCATGGCCCACTGTAAGCCCAAACAAATCAGCCCACTAGCTTTCACAGAAGGCACTTTAAATCTGAAGGTGTTTTCAACATCACAGCACAAAGAGTACTAGTGTCATTGCCCTCAGCAAACTTAAACATCTCCTCCCACACACTGACACGCAAACACGCGCAGACCTGTCGTCTTCCTTGCTACACCACTAACATGTCGCACATCAGCAGCCCACAAGTCCTCAGCTTATCCCTTGGGTTATTGCATCTGAAACAAATAACTTTCACGCCAACTTCGCTTCCCTCAGCTACATAAGCAGCCAGACTCCCAACAGAGAGGCACAAAGATATAACAGACTTCTGGCTCATCTTAACACAGGAAGTCATCAGAGGCTGTGCACAGAGAAAGCAAGTGACTGAAGGAAAAGACAGTTAAAATGAAGAGACAGTGGTAGTGAGTGTAATAGATACAAACTTGTGTCAGAAAGTGACTAAAAAGGAAAGGGGATTACTGAAGAATTAGAATTACCACATGCTGAAGTTAATTAGAGCTAGTTGCCGAGTCGCTTCAAATTGAAAATCCTGACTTTTTACAATGAAGCAGAATGCAGGAATTAATGTCACTCTGCAGATGGGAGGTTTTAATTCCTCTGGCTCCCTATCAGATAGTCATTTCCAAACTCCAAATCCTTAAATAGGCACTTCCTCACTTCATGTTTGACCACACTTTTTAAGAGATCCATTTTTTTTCATATTTATATACTGGCAAAAATAATGTCAGGAGTGCTTTGTGGTTATTTAAAGATAAGCTGTAGATAAATTAAATTTTACAGAAATCATGTCTTATCTAAATATTCTCAATTTCTGTTTTGCTGAAGCTGGTTTTTTTTTATGCACACACTAAATTAAAGCTAAAAGAAAAAAGACTTTTCTTGCCCATAATCAACAGCATGTTGCAGTCTCTTGAGTGGTTGATTAATTAGTTGGTGCACCAAACATTGCAGCTTAGCATGTATGAACGTGCTGAAGGGCGTTATGTAAATACCATAAAACATAAAGCTAAGCAATCAAGGGCTTTGAATTTGTTTGTATAAGAGAATGAGCAGTAGCTTATGGGGTGAAATTTAAAACTTATTGTCAGTGTTTCCATTCTCTACAAATCACAAATGAAAAAGATGTTTATTTATCATAGTTGTCATTATCTCCTGATTTACATGGATTTTCCATATAGACAACACAAGACAGAGATTTAGAAACTGTAAAATGCCCAGAATCAGATCAGGATAATTCTGTACATTCAGAAAAATAACAACTGACTCAACCTATTACCGAATTGCCCTGAATTACTTGTGTGTGTCACCCTTCACTGGAGTTCCAATACAATTCATTTTACCATGCATTTGACTGCATTTCCATGACGCAAATGTAAGAAAAATTAGTGGTGAGCTATTTCTACATTTTAGACTTCATATAAGTGTATAATGTTCATCTCATGTTACACTATCAGATCAGTTTTTGTCAAGAAATGTATTTCATTCACAAAGGCATCGAGTTATGGGTTGTACTGTCATTTGTAACAGTACAAATTAGTTCAAATTGCCCTAAATTGTCAAAAAAATTTGCAATTTTCTTTTTGCATCAATGACACAATTTCCTTTGTAAGCCAGACTCTCACGCAGTGCCAGTAAGCCTTTGTTGAATCAAGACTAGGGCCAAGGAATTTTCACAGAAGTAGGAATGTATCAGTCAAATGCCAGACAGTATTTTGTGTTGCACATGCTAATAGAACATTATAATTATGGGTTTGGTGGACCGCTAATGGTTCCCCCACAGGAGTATTCAAGGATCAAACTGCATTCATGTGTCTCTACTGCAGAGCTAACACTTGTCACAAGGTGAGATCACAGTACGTGTTGTCTGCCTCCCAGGGACATTATAGCATGTTTCCTGCTTTCGTAGTTCCTGCTGTTTTCACTAACCTACAGGTCAGGGACTGTTTTTCTCTTCTAGCTACAAGATCTACCCAGGCATTGTGAGGTCATAGAAGAGGTCAAAAGGACATGATTGAATGTCATGAAGATCACTGGCCTTTCTCAGTCGCTCGGAAACTTTTGATAGAACAACCCACGGTTTACAAGAGGAGTCAACTTACAACCCAAGTCATTCCTTTTTTTTGCCCCTTTCCCTTATTTTGGTTTGGTGGTTGTTCTTCTTTCCAAAAAAACAAAAAAAAAAACAACAATGATGCAGTATATAATGTTCGTTCAAATCCAATTTGATGTATTTTCACCCCTACATTCTCTATAAATACTATTAGAATGATTTTAATGGTTTGCATCCTCTAGTTTTTTGTTTAATTTTCCTGTAGTGCAGTATATCACTGGCACATAGTATGAAATGTAATGTGCTTAGCTAACTCTTTTTATTTGCAATGTCCAGACAACAAACACAAACAGCTAACATGCTAGCAAAAAACAGAGCTGTGCATTTACTGATGCTTAGGCACATATTTTTTGCAAAAAATATGAGTGTTTGGAGGTGTTTGGATTATGCTGCAGGAGTGCTTTTCTTTTTTCATTGTGATAAATAGTCACAATTTGAACCCATTGCAACTGCTCTGAGTTGAAGAGTAACTGCACCCAAGCAAACAATTTTGCTTGCATTGCCAGCTAGTGGTGACTATATTCCTGTAACCTGATTAACATTGCCCTGAATAAAGCTACACCACAGCTGGGTGTTTTCAGAAGCAAAATAGACCACACCTGAACCCAACCAGCTGTGTTCATGTGTGTGGTCAGAGGTTCAACAGACATTTCAACCCACAGTAGTCGGTGCAGCAATGCTTTTCTTCAATACAAGATTTGGTTAAAGTTAAACAAACTATCACCATTTCATAAACCGTGAAAGTCCAGCCTTACCGGGAGGTTTAGCACTATGAAAACACACAATACATCCCTGGTGGAAAAACTGAACATGGCCTCCACATCTCTGTCAAGCTGTACAGAAGGTCTAACAATAGTAGTGATTCTTATAGGGGGCAGAGAAAGGGGTGGCTTAAGACGGCTGCAGCAAAACACCACCCATCTTTCATCATGGCATCATTTCATGCAAGGAGAATAGTCCCACTGTTGTCAGAATGTTATAATGAAATCAGCAGTCAACACCCTCCAGTGGTTTGTGAAGGCTAAACCTACAGAGTCCAGCTAGTGGGCAAAGCCAGTTTGAAAGAACAAAAAAGTCCAATACCTCCAAGTTGATTTACTTTCCACATTTTGGAAAGTACTCAAACATGTAGATGACAAATTCTTATTGACTCCATTAGTGATCTTGGTGAGTTTTTGTGTTCAATAGGCACTGCAGGGAAATTGTGACAAGTTAGCTGACAGCAAGAGATTTGGTAACAATGCATATGTAATTGCTCTCACTGCTTTTCATGCTTTATCTTCTCTAGGCTCATTGCAGCTGTATTTTACACTGCACTTTCTCTCCCATCCCTTATTCCCTAAACTCCTGGAAAGCATATTAGTCTGACACTTACTGTGTGTCGACGTCCAAAGCAGCTGGTCTTGACTGGCTGAAAAGGCAGTGTCAGGTCATTAGTGCAGTCAGTCTGCCAGCTCCCCTTCAACTGCCAAATATACCGACTGTTTTCTGCACCATCTCACCCAACCACGCACACACACCATCACTTGTCGATAAAGGAATATTACACATGTTCCTAGCGTTTTCTGGTCTTACATTTTGGAAAAAAATTGTGATTAATATATATTCCCACAGATGAGTCTTAGAAAACTAACTTGAGAACTACACAACTTGAAGATAACTGGCAGCATCCCTCCCTTCTCACCTCCCTCACACATTCCTCATCTTCCTCTGTCTCCGTCTCTGTAGCTCTGTGCTGTCACTCTGTCACTTACTCTCTCTCAGGTCATCACTCTCCCACATTCAGGTCTGCACTGTAAAATGTTTTCAGATTGAAAACAGCTGGGGTAAAGGGAGAAATCTCTTCTAGTCTCTGCATCCCCCGCCCAAGGGCTGAGGTGTTCTCAGACCTGGAAGTGATTCATTCTTCAAATATCCCTGAGACACTTTCACATTTCTTTGCTGCCTGATTCTCTTTTTTTCACTCACATGCACATTTTGTAATCGCCCCAGAGCTTTGAAGAGTTTTGTCAAAAAAAGAAAAAAGAAAAAAAAAAAAAAGTTCAGTCTCTTTCAGCCAATGTCAGCCATTTTGAAAGTGATCATCAGATCATTTGTTAAAGCCAATGACTCCCATACGTGTCTTTATTCCATTCGCAACGCATTTCCAGTGCAGCATGGCACATTAACCAGACTTGGCCCCCGGGGACTAACTTTACTCCCTCTTGAGTTTTCCTTCTCAACCCTTTCCCTGTTCCTCAGAGCAAATGAAAAACAAATGCTCCATCAGAAGGAGGAGGCACGAGAGCATGGCTCACACCTCATAGGCATGTCAGCTTAATGGATTGAATAACCTATTTACTTTGGAGTGCCAAGTGCAAGAACATGTCTTGTCAGTGCTGTGCTTTGTGGGAGGAGAGTTAACGAACAAGATTTAACACTACCCTGTCACCCCACTGTAAATAAATTGTCATCAGAAAACATCTTCTGTGCTGAGGCACACACTATTAAAACATTTAATGCCCAAGGGGGAGCATTTTTTAAAATATCAGCAGTCTGCAAAAAGAAGCTATATTTATACAGCATGTCTCAAGATGGCCTGCAAGGAGGGGTCAAAGAGAAACAGTAAAACATTTCCCTCTTTGTCATAGTGCGTTTTCTCCTGTGCATTTTTTACGCTCTCATGTAAAAAATGTGCCGATGTGAATCTTAATGGAGAGACGTGCCTGTCAGTGCCTCTCCTAAAGCTCTCATGCCATTTGGGTGCACTGTGCTAATCTAATGGCATTAATTGAAGTCAGCTGCACTTCTCAGAAGTTGCCCGGCACATTAACAAAGCCCTCAAAAAATCATACTCTCAAAATTGCGACTGTGTATCCACATTTGTGTCCGCATTTGTTGTAGTGGCACTTTTCGGAAATATGAGATAAAGGTTAAATGTTGCTGTTGCATAAGTGATTAGTCGTGATGGGTTGGAGAGCACAGGTGGGGTCCAGAGGGGAGAGACTAGATTGCAAAGCCAGCAGTTAGCCCGATGAAAGCTGTGACTGCCAAACCCTCTTCTCCACACAGTGCCACTTCAGATTTAATTACACTCTAAGCCAAATGTTCCGTCCTACAGTGGCAAACTTGGCAGAGAGAGTTTACCTTTTGACCTCATCGCTGGGAGCAAGGGAATTCTTCAAGCCATGTACATGTTTAGCAAGGGCAACTCTCCTTCCACTGCACTGCCCCTAATTTCTATCACTGGAGATCAAATACAGTCAGACACATGGTACAGTATATTGTTGCCAGGATTTGCAAAGGTCATGTCAGATTGGGGACCTTCATGTTATTCATATATACATTTTATTTAAAAACATTTTTGCTTTGTATCTTCTTTATGACTACAGTGCTGGAGTGGGACGCACAGGTTGCTTCATCGTGATTGATGCCATGCTGGAACGTATCAAGCACGAGAAGACTGTGGACATCTATGGGCATGTAACACTAATGCGTGCCCAGCGCAACTACATGGTGCAGACAGAGGACCAGTATGTCTTCATACATGACGCGCTCCAGGAGGCCGTCAACTGCGGCACCACCGAAGTGCCCGCCAGAAACCTATACGCCTACATCCAGAAACTGACGCAGATAGAGGGTGGAGAAAATGTCACTGGCATGGAACTGGAGTTCAAGGTATGATGTGTTCAGCAAAAGCATTGAGCAAAATTGTTTGGGTCAAGAATTAATTACATTCACACTTGCAGTTTTTTTTTAGTTTTAGATTCCTACAGAATGTTATGAATATTACACACCACACCTGCTAACTTGAAGGTTTACCCCAACAACTTTTGATATGTAGCAAGAATTTCCAGGCAGACTAGGTAATGTTCTTTTGGCATCCTGTGTTCCTAGTCGCATGGGGGCCCTGATGTCATTTACTGGCCATTCTCAGCACAACTCCCGAACACTTTTCCAGCTCCCATTAGGCCCGCGAGACAGCGTGGGGCCTGTGGTTTCCTCTCTGTTCCAGCTAGCTGACTTGCTTGTGTAACTTAACATGGGAAAAAAATCCCCCTTTCTGGTTTCCCCTTCCCATAACTTCCCTCCTTGGGTAAAGGGGGTCTCGGTTTATATGAAAACACAAATACAGGTTTTCCCCACCACAGGACAGTTGCCAGAGGGGCTTGAGCAACATACTCTGCATTTACAATGAGAGGCTCGACCAACCTTAACCAGCCCTTGGCAGTATGTGGCGTTGCTGTATGCATGGAAGTGCCTTGCTTGTCACGCACCTATTTTCTTGCTCTGTGTTGGATGCTGAGTCCACTAAGAGATGATAAACAGGTTAGATTACACTGCATTTCTGTCCACTCTAGGCTCAGTTGGGTATCAATTTTCCCGTCTTTTCATCATACCATTTTTTTTCCCTGCAAAGGCAAGCAGTGATAGTAATCACTTTGATGCCATTTCCATACTTCATGGTTACATGAAACAGTATAGGCCACAGCACACTATGAGCCATTAGAGTAGCTTTCGTCACTCGGTGTGTGCGGCTCATTATGCTTTGGATTCTTCCTGAACTCTCAGAGCATGCGATTGCTCATATTATTTACATCTTTATCTTGTACAATCCACCTTTAGTGTCAAACTCAGATAGTCACAAGGGAAATAAAGAAACACCAAAATGTCAGTGCTCCTTACTTAGTAAGCAGTAGCATGCTCAATAATATCACTCTCTCTCTCTCTCTCTGTCCCAATGCAGCGTTTAGCTAACACTAAAGCCCATACATCACGATTCATCAGTGCCAATCTCCCCTGCAACAAGTTCAAGAACCGCCTTGTTAACATAATGCCATACGAGTCCACACGAGTGTGTCTTCAGCCCATTCGAGGAGTTGAGGGCTCTGACTACATCAATGCCAGTTTCATTGATGGGTACAGGTAAGGGCTAAAGTACAGAGAAAGTGCATATCCATATTAATTTATTTTCAAACCACTCACAGTGAAAGTTTTAATGTATCACACCTTTTCCATTATGCAATTTATCCATTTTCACAGGCAACAGAAAGCCTATATTGCTACACAGGGACCACTGGCAGAAACCACAGAGGACTTCTGGAGAATGCTCTGGGAGCACAACTCTACTATTGTCGTTATGCTCACCAAGCTTAGAGAAATGGGCAGGGTATGTGTACTCTTATGTTCTTATTTTGTTTTGGAACATTAACTTTTTTTTCTGGCTACAGAGCACAACAACACATGTTACAAAATGCATTTTACATGAATTACCATACATTGTACCAATCGAAAATGAGCCTTCAAGCTTTCAAAAGGCAGATACAGTATGAATTGAATGAAAAATGTCTAGGAATGAACACAATGAAGTTAGCGTATGAAGAGAATGTGGTGGCTCATTGTGGTATTTTGTTTTTCCCTCCCTTCAGGAAAAATGCCACCAGTACTGGCCAGCAGAGAGGTCGGCCAGATACCAGTACTTTGTGGTGGACCCCATGGCCGAGTATAACATGCCCCAGTATATCCTGAGAGAGTTCAAAGTGACTGATGCCAGGGTAAGCAGACACTGTTGTATACAACAAAGTTGAGAGATCAAAATGTGACACTGCGGGAATGGAACTCTAAACTCAGTGGTATTGTTTACAGTATGGTCTACTGTATTTTCAAAAGTCTAGGTTGTGACCTACCAAAGGGTCATGGAGGACACAAAATGGATCACCAAGGATTCACCAGCAAAACAATAATAGTTTTCAACAGTTTTCCTACAATCCAGTCTCCTACTTATAAAATAGTTGATATGTTGTCAGCAGTCCTGTCTTGCATATTCACTTTTCTATAACTTATGACAATAAAATTGTATCTGTGCTAACTTTGGGTTAGCACTGTAAATAATTAAGAAAGAAAGAGGTAAATGATTGTGCATACAACTGACTATTTTAATCTTTGACATCTAATGAGGTAATTTCTCAATCATTTGATTTTATTTAGGTTTAAGTGAGTGTTGAATGAGCTGGTGGTGAACACCCTGGGACCGATATTAACATTGCAGTTGTTATTAGCTCAAAATTTTGGCATCGTATCAAATATTTATTTGTACCAAACTATGGCCCTAAGTGTAATATAAGCATAAATATATATTTGTGGAAATTATGACACACATCAATGTGTAAAAACAAATGTGGTGCCGTCAGCACTGAGCTGCCAGAGGTTTTAATTCCATCAAAGGCTTACACAGATAAATGGTGCTTTGTAGTGCACGTTACACTGTCTCGTCAATGGGATTGCTTTCCTTATCAAGGGGATACAATATCACTTAAGTAATGCACACCCTCAAAGTCGATTCTCCAAGCACCCTGTCGAGGGTAACACATCAAAGGGAACTAGCATTTGTAGTGTTCATGTTTAATACATTCAGGTAAAATAACAGGCATCTTTCATAACAAAACATTTTCTCTGATACTTAAAACTGGGGGCCTGTGCTCCTAGATTGTTTCGAGAATGCTGTCTTGAACTGAAAAACCCACAGAGACGTGGGTCTTCATGATGGAGATGGACATGGAAGGAACTGCTGTGTGTTGGCTGTCTGTGGAATAACTCAGATTGGCTTCCTGGTTTCACTTCATCAGTTTTTCATTGCCATTTATCTGTATTTCCAAGGGATGTTACATTTAAAAGAGTTACATCTGTACATTCCTGCTTTCTTCCCATGTTCTGTTCTCAGGATGGGCAGTCACGAACAGTAAGGCAGTTTCAGTTCACAGACTGGCCTGAGCAAGGAGTGCCAAAATCGGGAGAGGGCTTCATCGATTTCATTGGCCAAGTACATAAAACAAAAGAGCAGTTTGGCCAAGACGGGCCTATCTCGGTCCACTGTAGGTAAGTGTCCAACCAGCATAAACCACCAAACCAGTTCACTTCCATTTTGTATAAAATGAAAGTGAATGCAAATATCTCTTGAGCCGCAAATATTGATTAAAAGAACCATTTCTCCATTAATAACACAAGAACCATAGATACTACACGACAAATGATCAACACAAACACTGACTTAGCATAGTGGTACACTGTTTTGATTGCGAAGAAACTATTTTTATATTTATCTGGTTTCTCTGGCTTCAACATTGCCCTGTTGATCTCTCCTGAACAGCGCGGGTGTTGGAAGAACTGGAGTTTTCATCACCCTCAGCATCGTCTTGGAACGAATGAGATATGAGGGCGTAGTAGACATCTTTCAGACAGTCAAAATGTTACGGACACAGAGACCAGCTATGGTGCAGACAGAGGTGAGGTGTTCTATTTTTTTTCCCCCTCAACTTTTCCTCTAGACTTGCAAAAGAACACTACTCAAACTGTAGTCCAGGTGGTAATGCAGCCACTTTGGGTTTTGTGACACCATAAACTACACATGGAATCAGTTACTGTGTAAGTAATTTGATAGTATATTCCAATTGCCTAATGAAAGCTTGGGTGACATTCCAAGTATCCTCTTGAGCCAAACAGATTAACTAAATTAATCCTCTGTTTAAGACTATGATTCATTTAGTAGCTGAACCAATTTAGAACAGTCTTGTCTGCTCTCGGCTGTAATTTCATCTAATCATTTCTGAACGATTGGTCAGTGTTTCATCACACACCTCTTTATATTATCTTCCAGTGTTGGAAATACCGTTTTGTTTCCAGTCAATCAGAAAAAAAAAAATCTACTTTGCATATTTGGGATACACTGGAAGAAAAACCTGGAAAAGGCAGCTTACAAATTTCTTATGACTCTTTGAAAATGCCCAAAGTAGGAATTTTCTGCAAGGCTCACTGTATATTTAAGTGTCCCAAACATTTTACATCTTTTATGCAGGGGCAATTACAAAGTGAATCCAGGCTATGATAGAAGCACAATGGACCAAATGTAATACAGAGGTATTGGTGTGAAGATCCCTGAGAGGCAGTGCGAGCTAAAGTCTTCTTTTCTTTGTTTCCAGGATCAATACCAGTTCTGTTACAGAGCTGGCTTGGAGTACCTGGGAAGCTTTGATCACTATGCAACGTAAAAGACCCAGTATTGGAAGAAAAAAGCAGAGGGCCCTTTGGAAAGAAAACCCAGTGAGCCTCTCTTCTGAGCCATAAATTCCTGCTTGAGAAAGTACTCCTTAACTCCTTGCTAACAACTCATTATGTGTTGGATGTGCGACATGACTTGTCAAAAAATGAAAAAGATGATTCCCGGAGGACCAAGTATTTCCCAACCCCAATAAAACCTCGCCTTGACACAGAGTGAGGGAATCCTGACTGTTGAAGCATCATATGGAATTACCTTTTTCTTTTGCTTCAAGGATTCATTTTGGGGCTCATAAAACTGAATGAAACCAACACAAAAAAGTAAATGAACAATAATGACATCGTCAGAAATGCATCAGTGATTATGAACCATTACGAGAGGCATTGGAGGCACACAGAATTGCGGGGAAAAAAAACTCGATGCACATTGTAAAGAAAAAAAATCTGTTTCACAATCAAGTACACACAGACAACCCATCGAAAAAGAAGACAATGCTTGGTCCACAACAGCAGGACAGACTTAAGTAATAATGAATAAATACCCCTTTTCCTGTCACAATGTTCATCATCTAAATTTTGGGAGAGGGTAAAGTTAAAATGATCTATGAAATAAATAAAAATTATTGATTTAGTTTTTTAGTACTTTATTACAGCTGATGTGCTTTTTTTGAACTGTGTGAATTTCCTTTTTTTACACAAATTTATCGCTTGGAAAAAAAGTGATAAAAACGTACTTACGTAATTTTTTTTTTTTTTTTTAAGCTGTAGAACTGTTCTGACGTATGTGCTTTTTTGCAGAGAATCTCTTTGCTTTTTTTTTTTTAATTAAATTTTTTTTTTCCCTCATATTGTTGCACTCAGTGCACAGAACGGAATTCACACTACCAAAATGTAACTTTGTCCAAGAGTTATTTTTTGGTCTTGATTGTTTCAGTTTGTTTTCGTCCATGATCACATACATGGTAACTTAATTACTCCCATAAGATAAACTTGGGGCTTTGTGGAATCAACAGGGATGAGCAAAGTATGAAGTTGCTGCTACCGATTATCTTAGTTCTTCCATGTTAGAATGATGATAAGAGAGAACCTGATGAATTGGATAAGCTATATGAATATATAAATATATGGTACAGATATATAAATATATGTGAAATATATATTAAAGTATACATATAACAGTCTAAATATATTGAGAAAGTACTTAATTTATAAGTAAAAGGTATATGAAATATGGATTGTCTATGAAAGCTTCCAAATTGAGAGTTGTGTACTATGGGGGAAACGAAGAGATTTTTCACTGGAATGCACATCAGTAGGACAAAATTGTATTCTGATTCAGTGCATCTTTTCTTGTGCAATAAATATGTGTGTTTTTAGATAGGGTTTTATGTGGATATGTTATTCACTCATGACATTGTTGTTCCCCCGCAAGGAGGAGTAGGAGTGGGAATGTCAGGTGCCAGTCAAAGCATCACTGGTGCATTTTCAAGCTCTCATACAGTCTGTAATTAGAGGCAGAGGGTCACACAGCCGCACTCACAGCTCCACACAATAGGGCAAGGTACAAAGACGTCACTTTCTTGTGGTTCTTTAAAGCATTCAATGGTAATAACATTTTATTTTCATTTTGCATTTAGAGTGCCTTATATTTATGCCTGTTTTTATAATGTTTCATTTAACATATTAATGTATCCTTTGAGTAATCTAGACATTTAGTGTAAATGTAATTACATAGTTTCTTTACCTTTAGTATTCATTTTGTCACATGATGAGATTATATATGCAAATAAGAACATTTCAAAGCTCATATTTTTCATTTTCAGTGGCCTTATTGTGGCTGAGTGAATTAGAATTCAACAGTTTATATATCACTGACCTCTACAAAAAAAAAAAAAAAAACAAGATACAAAAGTTATAGGACATATATTTAAAATGTTCAGACATAGAGCCAGGGATGAGACTGCAGAATATTAGTCTCAGAATTAAACATTTAGTCCATTAGGACATGTACAGTATTAAGGCCCAATGTGAAGTTAATGAGCTTTTTAGCGTCACTACGGTCATATTTTACAAAGGTAAAATACAGCATATTCAGATTTTAAAATGGATTTGGTCAAGAGAGAATGCCTAATGCACAGGTCGTCACCGAAGGGGTTTCTTCTTCATGCCTTAGGTTTGAATTACAGACTTCATGTGTGTCATTACAGAGAGCAGATATAGAAAAATACAAACTGCAACAACATATTGGTTGGGTTATCCTGACAATCCTAAACAGTATGTCATGTCCTCATTTTTTTTACATAACAGTTAGAAACTGGGGGTTTACTTCAGTTATGTGTCAGTTTTTATGTTGAGCAGCATCTTTAACTTCTTCTTACCCTCTTTGGTGGCTTTGTGGATGTGCATTCCAGGTGCTTTCTTTCCCTTGTTAAATCAAGCAGCTGTTATTTTTGTCGACTGCTTAACTGGTTATTTTTGTCATAATTTTGAGATATAAAAGTGCTATTATTTAACCTCATGGTGGCTAATGTTACATTATGTTTAAGTCTCTGAACATGTTAATTTTCTCATCTCAGTTTCTCCTTTTTTTTATTGATTTTTCATATGCATGGTGAAACGTTGCAGAATGGCCAGAGCTGGCCTGGTAGGAAGATTTGCACTTTCTCTATCTTTGTACTATGCACTGCCCTATTGATTCTAAACCCAATAATATATTACTTGAACCCATCTATAAAAAAATCTTAATCCTTAAACGTTCACTTTGTGTGTATGTAAATAACACAAAAAAGGTATCAACTCTTGAAAAAGACAAAAAAAAAAAAAGTTTGTGGCGAAAAAGAGCATCCATTCTGATGCCATGGTTACTCCAGCAGATGACTTCAGAAAAATCTGTCCCCCAACCATCTGTTCTTGTGGCTTTGCCATTCAAGCTTGGAGTGTCATTAACAGAAATAAACGTTGTGTTCTCTGCTCTCTCTATCTATCTCTCGTCTGGATGCATAGACTGAAAAATTAAATAATGAAATTGTAAAAAAATGGCTTGTTAAAAAGATCATACAATTACCTCTGATTAGTTGTAAGCGTAAACTGTTTCTTTTTCTGAATGAAAGGAGTGCTTTTTATTTTCTTACTTAGGTTACATTGGTGGCGAAAGAAGTCTGTATGAAAATCAGTTCTTTGCTGACACAAGTTCCATTTGTTATAAATGAATTCTATTAAAAAATGTCAGTGTTATGCATCGGCGTTTCACTTGTTTCCCTCCACCTCACTTTGACTTGAAAAGACTGATGAAGCTATTTTACCCCCTACTGGTCTGGGTCCAACATATTATCCACAGTTCTCTCATGAAAGGGGAAATTGAGCCTCACCACATTTGAATAGATTCCCATCGCTCTGGTTTTCCTGTCACTGATGTCAGCTACAATGAATCATCAGGAGAACCTCTGACAGATGGAGTGCAATGTTTTCAAAGCTGCCTTGTTTTTAACGCAGATTTTTTTTTTTTTTCACCCTAGTGACAAAGTGATGTGGTACTGTAACTCAGAAATAAAGCCACAATTACATTACACTCAATACCATTGCACTATTTAAACACTGCATTTTTTTCTCCTTTGATTTGATTGATTGTTTATGGGTTTTTTAACTTAATAACACAAGTATAAGACCAGTAAAACCTCAAGTTATGTCACAATAAATGGCTAACATTAAATTATAGTTAATGGAATTAGCTAAATTATGGGTTCAACATGATTCAAAGTATTGGCTAGATGTGTAATAGTTTAAAGTAGGATATGTATCTTCAGTTCGACTAGACTGTGGTATGTGTGGTGGGGGTTGTTTTAGCTTGCCGAATAAAACTTACATAATGCAGCACATACAGATGGAGAGCCAAAGTTGCACTTCTGTCATTGGTAACTATTCACGGACATATATATCACACATAGGCTTCTACTTTAATATAGCTTTTTCTCACACACACACATTTCACTTGCGCTTTACATGTGTAGCTGTGACCAGTAGTGTATTTTTAAATTGTTCTAACAGCATTTTCACAAAGATCTAACTGTAAGCCTCATTCTTATCCTATTCATACTTTACAAATAAGCTAACAGCACATTTCCTGGTTACTACATCATGTCCTCTTGCTTTCAATTGCGCTGTCCAAAATCTACACAATTGACCCATTAGGTCATGCATTCAGGAGAAAAAGTGTCCAGGTGTTACTACACTGTACAACAGAAGAACGATTCATGATCTGGCTACATGTTACAGAAATAAGAATGTGTAATACTCTATGTCTCACAATAATTCAAACCTACTGAAAAACAAAGTGCCAAAAACCTACAGCAAGACTGTAAGAACAAAAAATATTTAACTGCTTGACAGCTGGGTAACACTTTGGAAGTCAATAACTGTCTGCCTGGAGAAGTTATTTGGGATTCAGAAAACTATTCATGCAGCCAATAAGAATATATCATTCCACATGGTAACAAATGACAGATGCTGCCAGGTATGGCATTGAGGTTGAGAAAAACATTATTGCTGACTTTACCGTGAAAGGTTTTGATGTATGACAAGCTTCACAATGTGTTAGATTGTCCAAAATAGCAGATTATAGCAGTGCTGAAATGTAATGGAAACAGAGATTTTGTATCAATGGTATTGCCTCAGCCAGAACAAGCAAAGTGTCCCTTAAAAGGTGATGCTGATGAAGGGCTTCTCAAAATTTACCTGGTATCATCATTGCCATCTCATAAATTTGTGTCAACATGGGCACTAATACGGAATCCACAAGGCAGGTGAAACTAGGAAGACCTAGAACCACCTGGATAAGAAGCACAGAACAGGAGATTAAGACTGAGGGGCAACTTGATCGAAAGGCACAACACAGGAGAGAATGGAGGGCTTTTGTCAATGGCCTCTGTTCCTTAAGGAATACAAAAGGCCTAACTAAGTAAGTACTGTCATCATCTTTTATTTTTCACTGGAGACTGCGCTTCAGATGAGTCGAGCAGATGTTCCGTCTTTGTCTCTCAGCAGTTTTGCAGAATTATGAAACCAAGCAGCCAATCACAACACTGCACACCAGTCATTTCTCATTTATCCCTTTTTCCCCCCTTAAACAACGACAGCTTGCCTCACTCCCCTAGTGCTTTATTTTCCACATCCTAAATTTGATGGAACATGTCCAAATGAAGGCTAGGGAGCAGCATGGCTCTGTTGTCAATTCAGGAGTGAGACATTTCTTTTTATTCTATCAATTTTGAATGAAAAATACCTTCTGTAGCCAATTTTACTGAAGCAAAAATAATAACATAAATGCGCATTCAACGAATATAATTATATTGGCATGTTACTTTGATCAAGAAGTCTGACTCAGAGCATCCACCAACCACTGTGTTCTTGATGCTCCATTCCTGTGTTGGTATTACCTGTTACCACTTCACCAAATCGGGTTATAACTAATTTTCACTCTAATTTCTGACTGATAAGATACTGTTGGTAGTTAGATGCTGTATCCATCCATCCTTATATTAACATTGCCATGAATAGCTAAATATTTAAATGCAGCTTTTTAAATTATTATTATTTATAATCTTATTTCTTTTTCATGCAATTAATGCTGCAGGTGCATGTTAGTGGCAAACTATTTTTTTCAAGGAGTGTAATTGATTGATTTAAGAGATGTTTAAGATGTCTGTTGTAGTCAAACAAGTCCAAGTCATGGCTCCTTTTCTTCACACAAAAACTTCTTCTGTAGGGGTGGAGATCTTTGGGAATCTAAGGATTTGATTCTGAATCGATTCTCCATCCAATAAATAGAAAATGGTGCACTATTTTCAGGTTGTTACTCCAGTGCACCATGTGTGAAACCATTCAATTATGTTCACTCGCCTGAAATACAATATGAAATATTGCAACTCAATGTGCATAACAACATGCAGTAAGCCAATCGGTCTTGATGAGGATCACTGTCAAGAAAAAAGCTTTTTTTTTATATTCAAAAAAGTTAAATGTAATAACTTGAAAGCAGCATTATTCTGCCTGTAAGTTAGAAATCGCTACCACTGACTTAATGTCAGTTTTAAGTTATTAAATCTAAAATATGACCAAACACCTTCATTGAGGATGAACTACTAGATAATTCTAGTGAGTGTGTTGTTCACCATCTGAGTTGTGCATTGTACTCTTGTACAGTGAAAAAAATAATTTCTGTCAACGGTTTTATTGATCACATCCAAAAATCTATCGTTTTTTAGAATCTTTTAATTTGTTGTCTGCCACCCCTACTCTTCTGCATACCTGAATTGTTGCACTGCAATATCTTATTCATTGCCTCTATACGATTCAGTATCACACTAACTTGCACACCCAACAAATAGTTTTACTGAAAATCCTTTGATGTAATATCTTGAATTTGTTAGATAATAACAGCGCAAATACATTTTCGGGTGCAGTGCAATAAAACAAATTACTGGCTTAATTACTGGGTAAACTGAGGCCAGTGTAGATTCATCTTTAACATATACTGCATTGTGGCAGTTTAAAGCTTACAATGTCAAGTGCTAAACCTTAGTTGTGATTTCATATATTTGCTAGGTGCAGAGCTCACAGTCTTGTCACCAATTCACTGTCACAGCTGGCTGCCAGCAAAGCTAATATTAAGCTTGAGAGCTAAGCAGCTGAGTAAACAGACATTGCACTTCCTGGATCCTTGGCTTGACTGGACTGAAGGCACAATGCAGAACAAGTGGAGCGACTGTGTGCTGCAAATGAAATGGACAGCTATGGGTCTGCGAGCAGCAGAACCCAGGGGCCTTTTGCCGCAAGAATGGTGAAGGCTGTGGTGCGGTAGAAAGACAGGCACCATGCCCTGCAGCGGGCCGATGATGATGATCCATATGGGGATCCTCAATCCAGCGGGCTCCCAGTTCAGCGATGACGAACCCAGATAAGAGCTGACACTGCTGCCAACGCTACATTGACTTTGTCTGCACATCGCATTTAAGCTACATCAAAAGCAAAAGAAATGGTTTGACCTTTAGATAACTACCACTGCAACATCACAGGGAAGGAGAGGAAGACAAACACAAGAGGCTGTTAAAGAGAACACAGTTATCAGTGTGTTTCTGTATACATGTTTGTCTTTGAAGTCACCATTACTACAAGTTAGCTCTGTGAAAATGGGCTAAGAAAGAGGTTTACTCCAAGTGAGTGAGCGAGTAAAACAAGATGAGTGGGGGGGGGGATAGGGAGACGATAATTGCTGAAAATGGAGAGGGATAGGGTAGAAACTACTTCAGTGAAAAGGATGACTGGAGGAACGACAGAGATAGCGAGAGAGGGGTAAAGAGGAATCCAGCATGAGCCAACAGTTGCCGCAGTGTAAAAACCCTCTGAAGGTTAATTTCTCCAGCTCAGCATCTTGCCAATATCCCTGCGATCAGAACCTCTGTAGGCCAGCCATCTGCTTCCCCTTCTCTCTCTCTCTCTCTCTGCCTCTGCACTCCTCATTCCTAGTTGGCTTCATCTGGGAGTGGACATGCATCAGGGCACTTTAGGAGCTAATATCTGAATGTGGACGTGAGGGGGGAAGAGAAGGTTTTTGACATTTAATTTTAAAACAAAAATAAGAAGTTTGTACGTAGATATGGAGATGAAATTGGGGGGTTTGCAGTTGAGAATGTGTACATACCTCAGTGAATGAATGATTAAATTGATCAATGAAAAAATGTTGTTATTCTACCTGTAAATGTATTCAATTCAATGAATTCATCATAAATTCAATGTTTCTAAGTAATTTCTTAATACTGTATGACTGAAAATCAAACCACCACCATCACATTGAACCTTTTAGACCTGACTGACAAGAAAAGAAAAATAAACAATATACAGGCTGGTCGAAGCCAAATGGAAGTTTACAACACACATCAATTATCCTGTCAACCCCAAAAAAAAGAAAAAAAAAAAAAAAAGAAAGGTTTTTGTTGCAACCTAAAGCAATAATACACCTTCAGTTCAGTGCTCAGCTGCAATCTTTTCATACACTGCCACTTCACCAAGGGGATAAGTACTAAGGGTATATTTTGTTGTGACCTCTGAGGACACAGTGTCAATTATTCTGGGTATGGCTCTGTGGAGGACTTCATTCCCTAATCAAAATAAATGGCCAGGGCAGCAGAAAGTGAATGGAGCTAAGCCCCCAATATTCCTTCGAGACAGGAGGGGGGTCCGGGCCACAAACAAATCCATTACCACAAGGTAAATAGGACGCATCAGCACTCTTGGCCCATTTGAATGGTTCTAGCCCCGTGACCACCTCTGCACAGGATTCTTCCGTTTTAGACGCAGGAGCTGATAGCGAGAGTTTTTTTTTTTTTTTCCTTGCACACTACCCTGCAGTCAATCTTACATAATACATTCTGATGATAAAACTCTTCTACGTATGGCAGCTGCGCTAACTGAAAGTGGCTGTGACTAACTCACTGTAATGGGAAAATTCAGCTTCCTGAATATAATGGGAAAAACGTGGAGGAAGTGTAAGTTCAGACTTTAATGCAATGCTGTAGCCTAATGTGGTCTTAAGCAATTCACACAGGGGTTGGAGGTGGTGGGGGGGAAATAATTAAAATGAGCTGTCATGAAATTAAATGTTTTTTTTTTTTTTTTCCTTCACCAGCTGGTAGTCATTTCACTGTCAGGGTGTGTATAATTTCAGCTGATAGTGGAGACAGTTCTGCTCTAAGGCACTATTTTTTTTCACAGCAAGAGTGCTTTTAGGGGGCTCCTCGTACACAACAAGGCTTTCATATTGTCCATCTTCTTCTGCGAGATAGTTTTGCTTTTGACACTGGATAAAACTGCATCAGGGTTAATATGAAGCTGTCATGTTTTTCTACAGAGGTTTGGAGAGTCAGTCAGAAATATTCTCAAGCACAGAAGCTAAGAAAAAGGCCGTAATAGTCAAAGTAAAGGTTGTACAAATGGAGCATAATTAAGAATTGTCAGGTCAAAACATTTAACTGGAGCTATGAATAAGTCACAACACAATTTAAGTTCCCCTCCAGAAATGTTTTAATATATACAAAAATACTCTCCTTTGAAAAATAATTTGTGTCTGATATGATTTTCCCACAAGAAAAAGTCCTTAAAATGACATGACTCATTGAAGAAAACTCAATCTATGAATATGCAAATATTTTTCATAAAAAGATGTCTCACTTCACCTAAAAGTCCATTCTCAGTGTATGTGCACTTGAGTTTTACAAAGTTGTATATTGGACCATGACTGAACACAAATCATGCTCGTTAATACACACTTTAAAGATCAGCAGATGAATGTGGAAACAGCCTTGAAGTGTCCAACTCTGCACATACATCATTCTGCACAGTGAAGCTTTAACATTCAAGTGAAGCAATAATGAGCAAAGCACATATTATTATTAAATTATTTTGAGCCAATCTGTTCAGTATGCTGAATAGTGGACAAAATGCATTTAACTTCCTTTAAGTTCAGCTTCAAGACTACTCCAGTCCATCTGTTTCATCTGTTGCAGCTGCTGTCACAGTTGTGGTGTAGTTATAGTAGCTGTAGTTCTTTTGCCCTACAACAGGGAGGTTGTTAAAGCATATCTACTACTGAAGGCCGACACGAGAGTTGCTGGCCCTCAAAGCAGTCTGTCGCAGATTCCATTTTCTCTGCAAGGCGAGGACTCCCACCTGAAGCTACTGAAGCACAGAAATTGTTGTCATTTAAAAAACATTTAGTGGTACCTTCATCTGCTAGCCTATGGTTTATGTGTGGGATGATCAATGTATTGTGACAGAAAGAGTGGTAATTCGTTAAATGCGTACTAAGGATTGTGTGGAATCCTGCTGGATTTTTTCGGATGGTGCAAGGAAACAAAATGAGATAAAAGCTGGCAGATGGAGAATGAAATTACACAGAAAAATTGCTCTCATTGATACTTCTATTCCTTTCAAAAGAAACCTGGAAACTATGTTTTTTTTTATATAGAGACATTAAAGCCTCAACACTACCAATCAAACAATCAAAAACCTTAAAATAAGCTATTCCTTTTCCTTGTGTAATACATTAAAATAAGGCTGAAAAGATTCCCAAGAGAACAAGAAAAGCAGAAAAGAGGGGATGGTTGACTGCTAATGCTCAGGGCCATACAAGAGCATTTAACTAGCGGAGATTAACTACTGTATTCCCACTGGTGGCCTAGATGTCCTAGTGTACCGCCTCAGGGAGGAGAGATACAAGAGAGGGATGTATGGAGGGAGTAAGGGAAAGCGAGGTGGGGGTGGAGCGTCCATGTAGTGCTGACAGCTTTGGTCACTTGAGAGTATAGAGTGACAGGTGATACAAAACAAAAACAGCCTCCTTGCCTTCCATTGTTTTTAGAATTTCAGAAGCACTACAAGGTTGCGAAAAGAGAAATGACTTTGTTCCGCTGTTATGTATGTTGAGTATATCAAGAAAAAAAGAAGAAAAAAAACAGCAAAAAACAGCAAACTCTCTGGCTTGAGTTCAACTTTATTTTTAATACATTCAACATGATGGCACAGCAGCTGGGTTCACTACTCAATTTATTCCCTCCTGCAAACTGTCTCTCATTTTCTCACTGTCTTGATACAGACCTTACCTACAGTAGACATGGCAGCCATCACTCTAACTTGGACGGACACATTTGTAGAACTTCCTCCAATTGCTCCTGATCCATCTGTGACATTTTCTCAGGCCATTGCTTGTTAGCATTCATAACATCACAGCCATACCCTCTGGCATTCAAGTTATAAATTCTGTATGTTACATATCACTCAAATCGGTCACGGAAAATCCAGTTGCCAAGTTTAGTCTACTACTTCTGGGTTGCAGTGTTGTGCAATCAGCGGTCATTTAATCAAATGACAAAAATCCCCCTCCCCGTCTTTACACTGATTGGAAGTTAATTCGGAAAATCGACTGCTACTGCTTTGTCATTTAGGAATACAGTTTATGAGGTGTCATGCAAGCAACAATTTTGGACCTCCAGCAATGAGTTGCCATTTACAGCCATTTTAACAAAATATCAGTTGTTCGTTCTTATGAAGTTTAGTTTCAAAATATTTGTATACAACACAAGTGTCTTGTCCCCTTGCAATCAGGTTTAACAGCAGTTTCACAAAAACAAATCGATGTATGACATTATCATCCACTGGCAGGGTAGTTGATCAAATTTTCCAAGTTTGCCCGCCTTGGTAATTGGCACTATATTGTTTTCACAGTTGTTTTCTGAATGCCTTACAGCAACTGAAACAATTAAGACCCCCAACCAGGACAGTGGACGCCTCTGTAAGAACACCACTGAGTTGTTTACTATATCAATAGCTTGCACTGTAGGTTTCCTTCATGTCTTGCATATGCCTGTGGAATATATGAATGCAGGCAATGCACAGCAGGGCCACTTTGTCTTTTTTTTTTTTTGGCCCACCATTTTCCTTCCTTTCCTTCCTCCCCCACTCGCTCTCTGCTTGCCTGCATCTCTCCTCTGTGTTTCTGCCTGGAAGTGGAACCGATCGTTCTGGATTCTCTCTTCCATCACTGAAAAAGCTCCTCTACTTGTGATGCAGAGCAGAGCAAAAAAAAAAAAAAAAAAGCACAGGAATATGGCATGTCTCCAGCACGTTGGTTCAGAGAGGAGGAGTGCAGCATTTTGTATGCAGGCAGGATTAGCCTAATTGAAGTGTCAGCCTGAGAAAATTGTGGATGCGTGCGGGTTAATGTCTGGGTATAGCAGAAGCTTCACTCATCACAGTGATGATGAGGAGTTTGGCCATCATTGCAGGCCTCATTTGACTGTGTGTGCGTGTGTGTGTGCACGCGGACCCCACCCCATGGTGATGCTAAAACCTACTATCTAGTATATTTATGATGCTGAGACTGCAAGGTGGAAGCTGTTGGCCATATAATTACTTTACACCATCAGGCCATTACACTAGGAATTCACAATTAAAAACAGCAGTAGTCTTGATTGATTCAATATATATGAAAACTTAGCGGACAAACTGGTGAGACTTTTCTAACACTCTACATTACGGTGGTGTAAGTTAAATCGCACAGCTCCCACATTTCTCCCTCTCCCTCTCTCTGTTTCTATCAATGTAACTGTCACTGTAATTGAAATGTATCAGTGTGACAGTGGTAACCTTGAATTAATGCTGAACCTAAGAGAGGGAAATAAAACGATACAAGCCACACTGACGGAGCAGCACAATTTCCCCCCATTCTAAGTATACACAAGAGCAATTACTGCCTTGTCAAGGCATGGAATCAAAATGACTACCTTAAGCAGGTCTCACTCACCGTGGTCTCAATGTACCCAGCAGAGATGATGTTGAAGTTTTAGTGCTTTCACAATACTTTTAGAAGGAAGGAACACAGTTAATTGTATCCTGAACAGCATGACCCCTCTTTTTTGAAACAAACACCAATGCCTAATTTCACACTACACTTGGCTTTCAGTTTCTCTGTTAAACAACTAAATTCAGTCTAAAACCCACAAGTAGCACCTATCTTTGGTAGGAAACTGATTAGCCTTTTTCTGTTTCATTATCACTGCTACCAGAGTCTTCCAACACAGGAGCTACATTCCTATTAATTTACCAGACTGAAACGAAAGTGCATCCCCAGGGGTGCTTGCAGTTCTAAATGTAAAGCAATTTAGCTTGAATCTGTAAAAAAAAAAAAAAAAAAACTCAACTGTTTTAACTGCTTAATAGGTATCTGCTGTGTAATGCAATGCGATGGCACAATTTGAAATTT
This sequence comes from Thunnus thynnus, assembly GCF_963924715.1. Classification (NCBI taxonomy): domain Eukaryota; kingdom Metazoa; phylum Chordata; class Actinopteri; order Scombriformes; family Scombridae; genus Thunnus; species Thunnus thynnus. Next base: position 10,860,849 of record NC_089538.1, on the reverse strand, counting down.
TTAACAGCCACAGCCCATTTTAATGAGTTTCTGCCTGTCGTCTGAACAAGTTTTACATGGTGACGATTTTAGCCAGTGACAGTGGATATCACCAGCTGATATATCTGTTGACGGCAAGCGTCACCGCCTGTAATTAATTACAGCCTTTCAGTTGGTCAAACAACATTTATGCTCACTCCAATATGGTTTGCATGACAAAGAAACATCACTCTGTAGAGGGTAGGTTTGTTGTTTAATAAGGACAAGTCTTTCTCTTGGTTACATGATCCCGCTGATCACATCATTTTAGTATTTAGCTAGGGAGTTGAATGAACTGTTCTCTGAATCTTAAACAGACTAAAAGGCTCAATACATGTAATTGATACCTCAATTTATTAAATTTGTAAGCACAGATTGATAACCTATTATTAGTGATCACTTATTCTATGCATGCACCTTGCCTTACCTTCATTACCACCAGCATTCTGTAAAACAAGTCATGTAACAACGTAACAATACAAAATAATTTGACTTCTTTTACAATAGAGTTGCTACTGTGAGCGTTTTCAGTTGTAACATTTATGTGGACCTTCTTAATGGAGTCCTCCTGGCATGCCTTTACATTCAATAAGATGAATGAATGCCATCACCAGCAAGGGCAATTTAAGTGCCAAGGCAAGATATTGTGTACGACACAATGACAGATGCAGTTATGTAACACCTCAAGACCAGCCCTATGATATACAGTATTTCTTATAGTCTGTGCTTGTACAGATATATGGCCAGACTATAAAACAAATAGAAAAATGTATATCCAGAGCACAATTTGAGTTATTTATTCATGCTACATACTAATAATAGTGACCATTCTGTTATCATTCATTCTGTTATTTGCAACAGTGGTTACATTGAATATAAAACCAAACAGTGCAATTTAAATACATATTTAACACAAGGAAACACAGCTGAAGAATCCATCTAACCAATAATTCAAGTATAGATATGATCTCATTCAATAGAGGATGGGATTTTCTTGATCAGGCCAATTAACTTAATGTGTGTGAGATGGGATTGGAAGCTCAGCTCATGTCCACTATGGGGTTACCCTATCAGTAGACCACCTTGCAGTTTATTATCGCTGAGTCATGTTTCCTGAAGATGAGGTCAGCCATAAATGCTGCCGTAGTGATACGGCACCAATAGTGATTTCACTGAGAGGGTCAGTTGTCAAGGTAAAGACCTCTTTGGGTCCTTCTGCACTTCATGTCAGCTCACCCTGGTGTCAAAGAATATCCAACAATAGCTACTGAGACTCATGAATATAATAACCTTATAGTACAGTGTGCTATTGACACAAGCAAATGATGCTAAATGGCTACAGAAAGTATTCATACTTAGAATAAAACTTTCTTCTACCAATTTTGACTGATTCTATTGTTATTTCTTCTAACCTAAAAGCAGGAACATTTCACTGCAATACAAATGTATATAATTATATAACCATAATATATGACTGCTATTGTCTTTCACCTGCCTGCATCCTAAACCTATATGGCTAATTCATAGCAAAGCTAATATAACCTCCAATAATGACGTACTAAAAATCTAGCACATCTAGCAGCCCAATCTGAAAGCATCAAGCCCACTTTGCAGTAAGTAAACACCTAAATTACAGTTAATTTACACTGATGAGAAAGAGTGGGCGAGCAACTGGTAAATACACAGTACAACTGTAGCCAGTGTCTATCGAAGAGAGCCCAGCTCAGAGTTGGCAGAGGCACGCGTGGGATGGATTAGTGTCTTCTTGTTTATTGCGCTTTAATAGGATTTGATTTTATAGATTTTTTTGGCAATTCCTCCTCCTCCGAACATGCCATCTGAGGGCTGAGAGATATATAATATGGATTAAGAAATGCCTTCTTTGAGAAAAAACGTGTCTGTTGCTTTGCATTGCTTCAGGAAGATATTATCCTGCCTTTAAAGTGTTTATAAGTAGATGTATATTAAAGTTATAAATATATATTTGTAGCAAAAAAAAAATCTTCATGTTAACATGAAAACCCAGATGAATAATACAAAGAATTATCAGATGGACTTGCAGGAAGTGAATTATTGCCAACAATGGGAACTTGAAAGTGATGTCACGTCGTCTTAGCTCAACACTGTGAAGATTACAGTAGCAATTCCACGCAGATATTGGATTAAGCTACTCCCATAACAGATGAGCCAGTTAAGTGTTTCCAGAAGTATCCGATGAAGTACCATAGTAGCTGTAAAAGAGTCAGACTTAGTAAAGCTGTGCTGAAAAAGTTTCACTGAATACCCAATGGCATCTGTCACAGTTGGAGTTAGGGCAACTATTTCATACTTAAAAATAAACTGTTGGTGTACAGGGTACACCCTGTAGCTGTCATTACAAAGTACTGCTCAGAACATGTCTGGCTCTACATTTATAGCAAACTATTTGTAAAGATGGAGGTCACAGTGACGAAGTCAAGTCAATTACTGACTAAATTTGTGACTAAAATCACCATCAGGGTGTTAAGAGCAGCATCATATGTTACCATCTTTTAGATAACAGATGTCCAGAAATGTAGAGGGCTGTAATAGACATTGTATGTCTTAACAAATTCACAATTTACTGCTGAAGTGCTTGTGTGTAGAATTTAACAAAAAAAAAGTCAGAGATCATCTTATTGCCATCATGAAAGCAACTACATGGCATCTACAGAGAAATTGAGAGGATGAGAGCATTGAGAGCATTATTGTGGTTTCATATAATGTTCATACACAGGGCTAAATAGCTTGAATCTCAATAAAATGTAGCTTCAAAAACCTTCAGTTTATCTAGAACAGAGCAACAGTACCAGGCAACATAGTAGAGATGTTTGGATTGTATACTTATGACACCAAAGCCCTCTCTCAGGAGAAACATTGACAATCTGCTCTCTTTGCTGTGAGCTACGTGTTCAAATATTCCGTTCCTTATTTGAATGGATGATCAAGAGGACTCCCACTTACAATTAAATGTAAATATTTCATGACATTTTTTTCTCAGGAGCTGAAAATTAATGGCTGAGATTGTTGGGATGCACACATTTGAACTGCAGTGTAATTCTAGCCAGCACATTACACATGGGTAATAATTTTTGGGAAGGAGACATTGGCTTTGCTTTTTGAAGTGGAAAGCTTTCACCCCTTAACTTGACAGTCATTTTATTGTAGCCATTAAACCTTGAAGAGCCTCAAGTTGTTAACATGACAGAAACAAAGACAAAAAAATCCAACAGTTTAGTGGCCCTCTCTCTTCACTAGAAAAGCAGGGAAACGGGCAATGTATCATGACAAACACTTTTTCTCTTGTGTTATAATATCTTCTATCACTATCAAATGTAAAAGCTCAAAGAGCTTGGGGTGCCAACTAAGTTTGGACAGAGCACAGATATAATTGGCTTTGGGTGACGTCCAAGCTCAGTAAGCCTCCCAATGCAACCCATTAGAGATATATTTCCCCCATTTTGGCCTTACTCTTTAATATAACGAGGCGGTAAGAGAGCTTCCTTTCGACTAAAGACTTTCAAACTTTTGTCATATTTTTACCTTATCTGTATTAATTCCACTGACAGCCTGCAGATAAATTCAGAGCTGTCTCAGAGCTACAATGACAGCTCCCAGAAATCCTCTGTGGCAAAGAAACTTGCACCCCCACCTCACCCGACCCCCATCACCGTGGGATAGGGCTGAAAACCCTTATGAACTTAAACCTGCCTTTTGTATGCAGATTCCTGAGTAAAGATTTACCAATGACATGCCTATGCAATTTCCAATAATCACAAACAATTAAAGGTAGTGCCAAAAATGTCTGACTGTACTGTACATGTTAATCTTGCAGTTACTAACATGTGACTGCATATGTCCTTTATATGAGCGGTTAGTAGAGGTTAGTGGAGTAGAAACAGTCAGCAGGATTTAGAGAGAAAATAAATGGAGGCTTCTCAGTTCATTTGCTACAGTGTCTCCCAGCCCCAGAGCAGGAAACTCATCCTCTATGTAACATGTCAAATATGTGCTCAGGAGTCATCACAATCCTTGTCACATTCGTTCCTCTCTTCTGACTTTCAGAAACTTTTGAAATATCTAAAGAACTTAACCAGGTTCTACTTTTTTACTGAGGGTATTTCTTATATTCTTACGCAGTTGCTTTCCTTTTATTCTGTCATGGAAAAATATTTACCAATTGAAATTTAGCCAGACATGCCCATGTAACTATGGCATCAGCTTGTGCAGTGTGTTGAGAGTGGTCATGCGACAATAATAGGAAGAGCTGCTTATGACAAGTGTCATAATCGCATAAATGTTGAGACACAAACTCACAACCCTTCCAATGCACCAGTGGCCCTAATGGGCAGCCTTGTCACTCCCTCTGCTACTCAAATCATTCTCTACCATCCCTCCCTCCATCTGCTCTTCTCCCCACTGTATTGTCCTCTCTCTTCAACTGTCTTGGCAGCAATTTGTTTTCCTTAAGTCCCTCTGCTGAAAAAAAGCAATGGAAGACAAGACCACAGTTCTCTAATGAACAATGACTTGGGTGGGTTTTGTCAGTCATGTCAACATATTGCTCTGTATGTTAAGTTCAAGTCAAAAATAGATTTACTGTAAGTTTATATACTGAAAGCTTCAAACCAGTGATGGAGAATGTTTTATAGTATTGTAAGTGGGAATTAACTGCCAAACAACAGCATATTTTCAATATAAATTAAGAAAGTTTCCTCTTTTTACTGAACTAATACTTTGTGGGAACATAGTATATTTTGCAAAAATTTCACATGGATTCCTCGGTTTTATATATTTTTCTTTCTTCATCTGGGTGGGGAATCATATAGGCTCCAGAGATGATCAGTAAGAGTTTTGATAGCATTTTGGATGCATATAAAGGAAACTCATCTAGCCACTGGGAGCAGGAGCAAGCTCAAATCAATCAAACAAGCAAAAGCTTTAAATGTAAATAGATAATGAGGACACTTAAGGACTCAGTATAATGTCTTGAAGACTATTATGTCGGTGTGTTATGTTATCTTATGTTGAGTTTCAATCATAAAGATGACATCAACACTTCAATTAGTACTCTGTGAAATATACCCCATGTGAAGGTATCACGCAAAACGCATGAGGGGGAAAATCCCTAAATCACATCAACTATTTATCTTGATTTGTTGAAGATATACACATAACCTCTACTCTACTCAAATGAGACCAGATGGAACAGTGTAAGCGATATGACATAATGGTTTCAAAAATATCAAATGACCTACTAATAAGTTGATACTGAATTTGGTATTTATGATTTGGGCGTTTTGTTTAGTCAGGCTCACTGTAGACTACTGCAAATTGAATGATGTATGGTATTGTGTTGTACTTTTTAACACCTGTTCTATCTCACCACTTTAGTGTTGATTGATGAAGTATCTTAAGAAAATATATTCAAGTCCTGTGACGTTTATTGCTTTGGTTGTTGTCCAAGCATATGGTCACCATTCATCTAAAGGGAAATACAGGAAATCCTGGGTTTCATTCAAAAATGGGCTGAGAACAGCTGCTGTACATTCAGTGGGAACCACAAAGGTAAACTGAACGGGAGGACAATTTCATTGCACAAACCAGGCATTTTGCCCTATGATGTCATGGTCAGGTCCAAATCTAAGGCTAGCATGTGAGTAGGAAGCCAAGGGTCTGTCATCTCTCAGCATTATTTGGGATGACACGTGCTTAAAAACGCACCATGACCCCTCTGTCGGGGAATGGAGACTAGGGGGAAAAAGGGGGAGCAAAAGTGGGGGCAAGTAGTGCTGGAAGCTGGAGCTCCAAGCAAACAACTTCTTGGCAGCCCAACAGAGACTACCGCACAGGGAAACCACTGTCCTAACAGCAGGCAACAAAAACATCAGAACAATAGTCAGAACAAAGGGTGAAGCTGCATGGGTCAAGGTATCTGGGTGACAAAATCACAAAATCAAATTACCACAATAGACCTTTTTGTCATGTCTCTGCTGTTTGCGGGCACAATAAGTGTCCATTTTGCTTTCAAGGACGTAACCTACAAGTACAGCAGCTTATAACTACATCACCCAATTGAATTATCACTTGAGCAAGTTGGGGTTGCTATAAAGAGAAATGTTCCACATCCCAACCAGCAAAAGTGTAATATACACATGTGACATATTGTCATTATCTCTTCTATTTACCGTCATGTTTTTACCATGTAAGGACCTACTGAATGAGCAGCATGGTAGCTGCTGCACTTACAGTATCCTCCATAGGGTGGTATGGGCTCAATCTTATCAGCTGAACAGGGACAAAGTTTAATGCACAAATAACACAAAAAAGGTTTATACAGCTCAATTAAAGGGCTTCACTTATGTTCTGAGAACTAAGGTTGCAAAACACTACAGTTGTGAATTGACAACCGTAGTGCAAAGCATTACTGGTTTGGATATATTTTTTTGCATTTTTTTTTTGTTTTTACACAAAACAAAAGTAATCCAAGCAAAGGGCTGTAATTTTAACTGTTGGAGCCTTCTGTTTGTGTGTCTAACAGACCAGACTCAAATGAAGCATTCAGTAGTTTGTAAGGGTGTCTAGAAGACAGAGGATTTTGTGGGTTGTTTCCAGCGAGATCCCACTATTTTCAACTTCATTAGGTGCTATATGTGAGGGATTTCACCTGATCAATAAACCTGAGAGATGTTCATCCCTAAGTTAGTACTTTTTATTATGGTTAATACACGCAGGCATCTCCACTTTATCTGCATTCAAGAGAATATCTCTAGGATTGTGAGCACAAAACATGAGCTCTGAAACTCACATGGACACAGCGATACATTGCTGGGGGAAGGTGAGAAATGAAAAGTACTTATATGCATTGTTTCTAGATTCCTAGAACTTCTAGGGTAATTGTATGGAGACTTAGGAATTATGCTCAACATGGATTGATATGCTTCACCTTTGTGCTGTGTGGTGTTTGTGTTGTGCTACTTTGTGCTGAATAAGTGACGATAACATTTCTTTGCATTAGTAAGTAAGGCATAAATACTTAAATAGTCATGTTCAAGTTGCACCATTTTCAATTATTTATCATGTTTGGTGTATAGTGTATGGAACAGAAATATGATTTAGCTGTGATACTCCCGAAAGCTAGGGTAGACTTTTAATCAATACAGCCAAGAAATTACCCGTTCTTCTCTGCTTCATCCAATCCAATGCTTGTTGATTGTTCTGGCATAATCAGTTTCATTCAGGAATCTGTTTTAATTTGCAAGTGCCAGTATCACACAAAAAGTTATTTTAGATAGACAAATTATGAAGTGCACATGAAGACACTAGATATAACCTGGTTAACGCATATGTAGCGGACACTAAATTAATTGTACTGGATATTAATTATCACACAGACCTGTGTGGTATATACACTGTTCAAATTGGCATGAGTATTCACCAGTAAGATTTAAATAACAAAATCCTACAGACTAGACTGCACACCTACTTTGTTTCATTTCCCAGAAGATTATGAATATCACGCAAACATAAAAGGTAAGAAGCTGTGGAACTCTGGCCTACACAATCAAAAGAAAGAAGTGTGGGAGGCCAGAACGTCGACATGTGTTCTTTTTGCATACCATCAGATTGCAAACATTAACCATTGTTTGTACATAAGAGAGAGTTGGATTGTCTTGCAGGGATTGGAAAAAAAAAAAAAAAAAATCACATTAAAAATCTCATTAAAATCGGGTAATCATGCTTTGCCTCAGGACTGGGGGGTGGGGGTGTTCGGGAGAGGAAACGCTTACAAGTTGAATCAGCCTGAGGAAGAATACATCTGCTTTTGCTGCATGCCTTAATGCTCCAGAGTATTATTAATGTTGAGAGGAAATAGATCCCATGTGGTACAGTGAAAAAAAAAATGGATGTTGCCTCCTCTCATCCTGCATTAGGTCATCAACTGATTTACTATTGTGGCTGCGTCGTGGTACAGTAGAAAGCACTATGCAGCATTGTATTCCCACACTGGATGAGGCAGGTGGCTTGGGGAAATATACCTAGTGTGGGAGAGTGGTCACTCAAAGTATCATTCATGACATGTGCTCCAAATATTCCTCTGTATAGCTTTTGTTCCACAGAGTAATCATTTCACTGGATGTGATTAGTATTACATTTCATACGCCAACCTATAAAACTGGACTCTTTAAAAGGAGGTTAGGCTGGACTGGATGGTTTGGCTCTTTTTCAACTGCCATGCACCTGGATACATTGCCACCCCTCAAGAACCTTGATGGGGTTACTTTAGCAAAAATCAAAACTTATCCAACATGGATTTCCTTTATGTGGTCTAATTTTGACTCGCCTGAAATATCAAAATATTTTCCTACAATGAATTAACAGCCTCCAGATTTTTGTTGGAAAATGGACATGAATAATATTATCTCATTCATAGCTGTAAGTTAAGAAACTCTCAGATCCCAGCTAACCCAGCATCATTGATGCCATTTAGCATCTCATATGGCGAGGGTCAAACAGAGTTAAATTAAAAAAATAAAAAAGTGCACTGAAAGCATGTTCCACATTAAACAGATTTCCTGCTGCTTGTTCCCTACTTATTCCTAGCGTTGCATATTTTAAGCCTTCCTATTTGCTTTGGCCTCCTAGAGGTCATGGCCACAAATACAGCACAAATAACAGGCACCATATGTTTTTCTGTAGATTGTTATTCTCACCTTTTAAGTAATTTAACAAAGCCATTGTTGGAAGGACATGTGTGGGCAGGAGGCTTTGTTTTATGCTGTATATATATAACCTTTTTTCTTTTTTTTTGAAACTGTGCCAGAGTAGAGATGGGTGACTTCAACACTCATGACTCCAGTATGGAAGCACTGTATTTAAGATTAGGTTGTGTCTGTTGTTGATAATGCTGTTATGCTTGGCAGCGGTAATCAAAGAGGACACATCACACTAGCTAGTTTTGTTTCTCATAATTGACTGTTTGCTAAGCCCCACCCCCCTAAGTCACTACGTCTGTCAGGCTTACCATTCTGGCACTGCAAAGATGCAATTTATAATGATAATAGAGGCAGATATACCACTATAATTCACATGGTATTTTTATAAACAATGGGTACTTGATTTCAGAAAGCAGATTCTCATTTATAGCCAATGACATTTGATTCTGCTGGCAGAGTTGATAACTCTGGCAAGCAGATTAATCAACTATGGCTAGCTATCTAATTAATGAAAACTGGCTGAAATCTATGTCCCCAGCTGACATGTAATAAAAGACTAAGGCTACAGTGGCATGTCCCATGCCAAATTAACATCCTCGCCAGTTGTTGACCCATACACAAGATGTAGAAATAAAGGAGCTGCATTGTTCTTGTATTGCAGGCAAGAGCTGGTTGGCCTCAGTTTTATAGTACAGTATTATAAGAAATGTAAGATCAGACTTGTATTTTGTTCTAATAAAACCCTGTATGGATGTTTATTCTTGTTATTCTAAACTTGTTATAGTATAATTCAGGACCAACTTCCACATAATGGTTGTGCCAGTCTGGAAACAAGGCTTCTTCTAACATACACTGTAACCCCACAAAATAATGTAGTTCCCAAATAATACACCTCTTTGACCTGGGCAGTATTACTACATTATGTGACTACTGCACTGTAGGTAGTAAACTAGTAAGTCGGGCATGCTAAGATTTGCAGTTTAAACAACAAGTCCTCCAACTTAAATGACCGAATACGTCATTTGACCACTCATTCCAGAACAACACACAGGAGTGTTTTCTAATTTCGGCAGTAATCGGCAGGACAATTTTATTTGTTGTGTGCTTTACAATCCCGTTACAAGTCACTGTTAAAAAATAATGATGCTTTATGATGTGACAATACTATGGTTAAGGTCAGGTTAGGTTTAGCCACAAAAAACACTTAGGTTAGGGTTAGGGGTTAAAATTACCACTTTGTTAAGATTAGTTAGGTAACGTTCATCGTCATGACTACAATAATAACCACAGGGTTAAAACCAGAACACAGGTAACGTACGTTCCGATGTTTTAATAAAATATTCATGTCCCCCAGTCTTTGACTTTTCCTAAAGTAAATTTGTGAAGCACCCCTATTGTTAAAAATAGTGAAGATGAATCCAGATTAAAAACACAGGAATTTTTACCTAAAATCACCAAAGGGTAAAATTTACCTGGATATGAAATGCATTTATTTTCGTGCAGTTTATGTTTAAACATTCTAAGTTGCTAGGCAACGACATTTGTTGGAGTGTGTGATCAGACAACTATATCAAGTCTTAATTAAATCATAAAAAGAGCAGAGGAGAATGACCTGCAAAAATCCTTTGCCAAGTGCCTGAAGTGCAGGAACGCTTTCTGTGAAAAATGCAGTCAAGGTGCTGAGTGTCTGCTCAGTGTGTTTAAGTATAATCACATGTGTTCAAATGAAGATGATTTAGCCTGATCACAAAAGTTCATTGTGTATAAAACTTACTTTTAGTTAATTGATTATTCATTTTTGTTTTGCCATGTTGCTGTTTAGGGTTTAGAGGCTATTTAGCCTAATTTGCCTGTTGCCTTACTCATTTTTAATGAATGGAACCAAGAGAAATATATATATGTGTTATGATGTTAGAAATAAAAAAAAAAACCTTTAATGGTTACCTCAAGTTTCTTGGTGATGTTCTCTAATTCACACATTGTTGAAATGCCTAAATTAATAACTGATTAGGTGAAATTGTACGCTTGACTTGATCATGTCCTTTTTGTTGAGACATTAAATCATCCATAAGAGCGGTGGTTGTTTGTTGTTATTATTATGGTTCATTATTGTCCATTTGGGGTGTTTAGATTACTTTGGTAATTTAAATGACATGGGTTATCTCATTAAGGGATGAATGTTGTTTTACAATATCACATCACCAATACGTAAATATCTCCTTCTAATACCCATTTTCAGTGTCATTTTAGCCTCCATCCTCCACTCTGCCTAAATTACTACAGCCGCTAGACAGCATGTGTCACTCAATCGTAACTACTTTTTGTTTTTAGTCAACTGACATTATGACCTATTGTCTCGTTCTTCTTGGGAAGACAGTCTCAGTTTATAATAGAGAAAAGAAGAAAACTTTTGATCCATTTGTTATTGGTTTGGTGGTTTTGGTTTTGGAGGCTAACACCACCCTTAAAACTCTTTGCATACCCGATATCAACAGCCCCATGCTCACTGCCTCAGCATGTGAAGAAATCCAGAGCTAGTCAGACCTATCGTGCCTAGTTACAGTTGCTAAGCTATGATTGGACAATTGCTGTTGTCAGCCAACGGTCAACTGACATTATAAACTAATCAGCTCTGTTGAGTTTACCTACCTTTTACACAAGACAATATACACTCAATAAAAGAAAAGACAATAAAGAAGACAGTTGGCTTATGAGGTTGAATGTTTATTTGTAACTGATTTTCAATAACCGACTGCATTATTTATATGTGCAGAAAAGGTCAGGTGATATCAATCAGAACTCTCCTGATTCCAAAGGTCTCCTTGCTCGAGCCACGGGGAAACATTATCCTCTGCCTGCCTTTTAGTGCCTGACAACTGACATTAATTACAGTACTTACGCTTCCTTTTAATTATGCCCAATTATGTGGCATATGTAATAATGGTCCACACACGCCAAACGCCAAATGTTGAGATGATAGGTAGATTGATAGTTGGATGGATCGGAAGAACATCCTTTTTGTGCTTGGCCCAAAATTAACACAGCAATTACAGCATTTTTATAGCTCACACAGGAAAGGATAACTTTGATATCTCTACCATTACCTCCCAATAGGAAGGGAAAAAACCATCCGTAAATCAACCAGGCCATCTACAGTGGAGTATCACACACAAGGCCACTGTAAACTCTGGAGACATTAAGAAGGATGTGGGGACCTAAAACTGTGGAATTTATGAGTGTGAATTTATATTCTCATTGCTGCAGAGGGGCTACTTTGAAGGCATGATTGATTCCTCCTCCTCATTACTGAGCTATTCAAACTCTACTATAGATTTTTGCCCCTCATAATGATGCAAATGGGGAAAGATAAACAAAACAAAAACATATCTGATTGAGCTAGAAATGCATTGTTGCTCACATTGAATTGCAGGCTTATTCATGTAAAGAAAGGGGATCTTGTTTTGCTATGGCTGACTTAGTGACACTAAAATAACCATTATCCATATGTATTTTCTTTACATTTGTTTGATCAAAGTTAAACAGCAGTGAAAATGTTTCATCATAGGCTCTCGTGGCATTGAAATGACTGTTTTAGTGATTTCTTTCAATGTTGCTTAGTGGGCACTTACACAAAGGACATTTAGAAGAAAACATAAAGGCTGATTTATGGTAGGTTGCTCGACACTCTTGATAAAAGTGTCACTTAGCAGAAATTAGAGTTTTCGAATGAAGTCTTCGAACGTTTTAGAACATTTTCAATTTATGCTTTGGCAAAAGGTTTCAGTCATCTCCATGGTAACCAGACACTATTCTCTCGCAGGCCTCTTTAGTTACATTATATCATCCCAACCAGGACTAATTAAACAAAGATGTTACAAGTCACCTAAAGTTACAGACCAAAATATCAATAAGGACATTCAGCGAGAACTACAATCTCCATGGCGACATAAGTAACACTACCTGATCACTTTGCATGACAAAATACAACGTGTCCGTGACATAACAAAATTCTCCAGGTGCGTAACATGAAAGGAAAGTGTCGAGCGACACTTTTTTCTTATCAAAAGTGTCAAGCAACATACCATAAATCAGTCTTTACACAAAATCAACAGCAACACTTTCTGCTACATCAAGTTCAGGAGCTCAACAACATTAGAAGCCAACTTCAAAGTGAGAAGGACCCATTTTTTCCATGAATCATCCTTTCTGGAATAACGCTCGCAAACCTTAATACCCCAGCAGAGTGGAATAGTACTTATATGTAACCATAAATTTTCAAAACACCCACAGTGATTTCTTAATGGTACATAAGCATCAAAAATTCATTGTGGAATTATTAAGTATAGGTTCTTTTGACCGAAAGGGAAGTTATGAACTAACTGGAGAAATTATGTCACTTGAAAACTGTAATTGCCCCTAACATCTCTGAAAATGTACTTGAGATTCGGTCTCTTTTCAGAGGAAAGCAGTCATTCAATGACAGAAACAGCTGTGGAAATGATAAACTCTGAATGAGGTTTGCTCTCAGCAGTAGATGTGTACTGGCTTACTGTTCCACAAAGAAACTAAAATAGAGACATACACCCTCCTAAATATAATACTGGTGTGCTATAGATACACAGGTTAGACAGGCATATTATCTTGCTCTCACAAATTTTCAATCATTTTAACTTTTAAAATTCCCATTTTTGTCCCCCCAGTCTTCATTTTCTTAAGAAAATCTCTCTGAATATTGTCCTCTGACTGTTCAGCCACCACAACCGAGATGGGAGAAGATATAGGCGTTAGTGGAAATGTCAATTTGCTCTTGTCAGTCATCTTTGATTATTACAGAGGAGGTGCAGTGAGCGTTTTTTCTGACATCTTTCGCCCTGGCTTCTGCTTCTCAGGTAACAAACAGTCTGCTCTACCCTGTTTATAGGAAGCCCTGCAGGACCTACTCAGAGTTGGAAAAAATAGCTCCACCTTCTCTGCATGTTTTGGCTAAGAAACAAAAATTTAAATTAATTTATATTTATATAATCTGAAACCAAACCTACACCCTTGAACAGAAGCCACACAATCTTTATTCAAATTGATTCGAAAGATATGTAAAATAGAGCCTATGTTACTTTGATTTTCCTGTTTTAGCAAACAAATACCAGCTGTTCAATGTTGATTCCATAGAATTACTACCCTATAAGGTCCACTGTGAGGGAGGAGAATCTCGTGCACAGGTGCATGTATTAAGATATTGTTTCATTAACTGTTACCGAGTTAAATGTGACAATTAATCACAATGGTACTGATTTCAGTTGATATTGCCAGCCTTACTTGAAAGCATTGTTTTGAATAGCTTATAGTCATATAATCTTAACCTGTATTCAGACTGCAGCTGTTGCAGTATTTTTCACTTTCTCTTTCTGCCTACCACTTGCTTGCATCTCCCAGCCCTCAGTGTTTTGCTTTCTTCTCATTCATTTTTAATGAATTGTTTCAGGTGCAGGCGCGAGAAGAGCAAATCAAGGGGACATTTAGCACTGGGAGAAAGGAGGTGACTATTGAGCCGATAAACCAAAGTAATGAAAACAGGAGCTCCAATCTCAATGCTCTCCGCAGGACGTTTGTCTTTTTCTCATAAGCGGAGCACCATCTCAGTAGCTCAGCCTCTCGTGAGCCATAAGAGTGTCAGCCTCAAGATTGTAAAAGGTGAAACTTGGGCCTATTGTGTGAATGAATTCCCACATTTCTTGTGTTCAGTTCTGCCAGTGCATTGCATCATGTCTGGTGAACATTCTGGTTTTTGTGGGTGCTAGTGTGTACGCTTTGTGGGTGGTCTAAAATTAGCCTGTTTGTGAGAGGTGGAACACATAGGAAATTCACCATGAGATCATTAGTGATGAAAGGTTGAGGGTGTGTGTGTGAAACTATTGAATCTGCAGCAGCAGGACACATTTGGCAGTATAGAAGATACAGCGTGCCATCGTTCATTTTCTCACATAGAAAGCCCATACATAAATAGGGAAGGACTGACATAACAGTATGGCTCTCCAAATCGTGGTTACTGTACAAACAATGTGATTATGTTGACATCATAGCACTTTGGTTATATGAGGGACTATTACTGCCTGACCACACAGTCCTCTAACTTGGCCAGTGGCGGGGACACACTTACGTAATGGGAAAAGCTGTGTGGGATCAAACTTGTATCCAGGGCTGCTTTGGCAACAAGGAAAAAGTGGATAATTCCGTGCCAGGGTGGCACACTGAAACAAAGACCCTGCAGCTCAGAGTACATTGTGTCTAGAGCATTTCAGAAATTGTTCAGTAGTTGTAGTTTTGTTGAAAATGGGACTGGACATTTAACATGTGACTTGTGACCATTTAATACATTAGTATTAGTTCTCCTTATATACATTGTTTGGCATTTTCCTTCAATACCACTGTCCTGTGTTGTAAATGGTAGATTCTCATGCTTTCCTGATATACCGAATAACTGTCATTTCACAAAATAATGGCACTGACATGTGGTGAACTTGATAGAAAGTCATCATGAAAGAAAACATACAGGATTTTATCATGAGCACACGCTTTGCTTACTTGTACACCATGAGGAAAAGTGTGGCAGCCATCTTGGTTTAAAAGTTATTCTTTTCTAAGAGTACACACATGCCCACAACATAACACAATGCAGTACATGAAACCCCTCACTGATTATAATTATCATAATTTCACCTAATTGTCTACCTGGATTGCATGAATTATGTTATTTTTGAAGTTGGTGTGGGCCGTGTACCTACAGCCTGTCAATGTGACAGGCGCCAACACACTTTTTTTTTTTTTTTTGCAGAAGTGCTTTGTTGCTCTGCTTTTTCTTTTCAGATAAACTTCTTTACTCAAACCAGACATCAGCACTTAAGAAATCCCTCTTTGCCTAAGTCGTAGAGGGAGTGACATTACACTTTAAATGCTGATGACAATGTGAATCGTAAAAAGATCACTAAAAACCTTTTGGGGAGACACTATCCAATTCTCTGGAAATGGGATATCTCACCGCCTACGAACAAACATGAATCACAAAACTGAGGTGTAATGATGTCAATTCCAAGAGTTTGTAGCAAATGGCAGTCCACCTGCTGTGAAAAGACAATCTTTTCAGCGGGGGGCCGAGATCCACAATGCACTCGGTTTATGAGCTCACTTAATAAAACACATTTTTATGATGAAAGTTTGATATAAAAAATGGTAATGTACAATCAACGCTTTATGAGACTGATGGCGTTTGCCAATCAACTGCAAATGAACTGAATCTATTTAGTATTTTCTCACCACAAGCATAAGATTTAATCTATTTAATGTCAAGCTGGAAAACATTGTGTGTAGCGTCAGTAGTTACTGGTCATGCTCCTTTGCTTTTCATGGTTCATAAGTTTAAAATGACAAATAAATCTGATAATCTGCATTATTTCAATGATCTGGAGAAAAAGTTTGTTTTTTAGGAGTAAACCCATATTTATGCCCCTTTTTGTGTGTTTTCTTTGTCTCCACACTCATTGTGATGCGACTTAGGGCTGCTCGATAATGGCAAAAACCATAATCACGATTATTTTGGTCAACATTGAGATCACAATTATTTAACACGATTAGTCATTGACTCAGGAACAGAAATGCCTCCATTTTATTGAATGTATGTGTTTTTTTAAGCTCCCACTCTATTTCTGTCGAATTTAGTGAAGCGTAATCTGCACAGACAACTGTTTAAACCACACAAATATCCTGCTGTATACGTGTTTTGAACTTATTAACAGTATATGTTGATTGATCAAGGCTCCCAGTCTGTCTGTGAGCTCCCACTTTCACTACAGGCAGACTCCCCTCACTTGCCACGGTGGGCGGGGAATTAAAATCAATGAATCAGTAAATATAAACACTGTTGATTTCTTCCCGTGGAGCCGACATGAAAACTATTTCTGTTCAGTAAATTTCTGCTGTCTGTCAGCCTGGTGAAGGCAGTTTGACTGGCCGCCGTCCTCTCAGCTCCCCAGGAGCTGCAGCTGACAGACGGCCGCACCCTAACCCTAACCCTAAACACATCAAGTACGTTCAATCTTGAATGTATGCACGTATGATCTATGTTTTATGTGTTTCATGTGCGTTGTGACATTGTCGGTAAGTGTGTTGTGTGATACAGCGGCTCACATCCCGAGACAAATCTCCCTTGCAGGACAATAAAACATATCTTATCTATTTCACATGAGACTGTAAATTGTGTAGACTTCGAAATTTGCACACTCATTGTAAATAAGTGCCTCATGAAATAGTCTCAAGTGGCGACATGTCAACAGTGTGATTAAACTTCCCTTTTTAGCAGTTATATTTCAGGGGGTTTGGCAGTAGGGGAACACTTAATAAGTTATGCTGTTTATTCTGACATAATGTTTGCTAACATTGTTATGGAAACAAACACACATGGGCAATACTGAGGTCAGCAAAAATGATCAAGGTCAAGTCCATTTATTGTACAATAAGTCGATATATGGACATAATAATGTCAATAATTACATTATCGCACATTCATTCATTTTCCCAAAACTGGGAACATTTGTTGAAGAATGACAGTATTATCCAGCAAGTCTGTAGTAGAAAATTCATACTGAAAAATAATTGGCACTATGGCCACAACTAATAAGTATTTAAATTATTGATTAATCTGACATTTATTTTATAATACTCAATTTATCATTTGGTCTCTTAGGTAGTGAAGTCTATAAGGTAATCATAATTTTCTAAAGCCTGGTGACACGTCGCTGTTTTTGTCTGGCTGCCAGTTTAAAAACCAAATATAGTAATTTACTATTATATAAAACAGAGAAAAGCTGCAAATCCTACAACAGAGAAGCTTTAACTTGAGAATGTTTGGTATTTTTTGCTTGAAAAATGGCGAAGAATTTTGTCCTGTGTCACATAAAAACACACTTCTTATCTCTTTATCATGACCGTATCTTCCCAATTTTTCATCAACTCTCCTCAGATGAGTGAAACCCTCCCCAGCTGTAACCGCTGGTGAATGTCAGCACGTGTGTGTGTGTGGTCAAACATGGTGTTGAACCCTTACGGAAATCTAATAAGTCAAGGAAAAGAAACTAAACTGTGAAGCCAGTTTGGTATGGCCTCATACCAAACAACATTTCAACTGGGAGTGTTAGCTTATTTTCCAGTGTTGCTAATAATATCAGTTGCAGTGTTTTTGTAAGAGTTGGTTAACCAGCAGCAACAGAGATCTGTCAACAAACAAAACGACTGCTCTATAATGAGTAGTGAGCTTAAACTACACCCATTGATACTTTTTTATATTAAATTTTTAGATCTCAGTATTCAGTACTGAACTGCACCTGTATCTTTGTAGCACTAATATATTTTGCCAAGAAAATACATGATATGTACTGTACGTAATGTGTCTATGATATGTGCTTTGTTTCTTTTCCATATGAACCTTATCTAAGAGTTAACTCATTGGATGTTATGTGGTTTGTTGTATCACACCACAATGGAACAGTACTATAAATCTGCATTAATTTCCTTTGTTGGTTGTCCTACTTAAAGTCTTATTTCTTTAGATGACCTGTCTGACGTGGCTTCAAACCACTCCACTGCTAAAAGTGAGTGCTGATTCAACCCGCTGTTTATTTAACTGGCCTCTGTGCTTTAAATAGGCAACAACCACCTCTGCAAAAGTGAGTCAAACTGTATTCAATTCAGTTTTCCCAGCTCAATTATGTTTTTAGTCTCTCCATCAGTCTGCTCCCTATGTTAGACTGCATTTTAAAACAACACTTCATTGTGCATAGGTAAAAGTGGCATTTGAACAGTTCAACGCTGCATAACACTGACTAGCTTTCCTATATTTGACAAACTGTACAAAGCACTAAAATTTAGACTGTGCCTGGAATGCCTCATTATAAACTGCGGAGAGAATGTGACATCCATGTTGTCGAAATGTACTTGCCGGGAGAGCACTTAAATCAATTATTTGACAGCAATATTTGTTGAGCGGAGGAGCAAACAAACAGCTGCACCACTACAGAGTGACACCCGCAGAGCCTGAAGTTTCACATGCACAGCTCACCGTTAATCCGAGTGGCTCATATTGATGTCAGACATTATTTGTTTCAGATACAGAATTGGGTGACTTTGTCAGCTGTCATATCAAGTCAAGTCTTTTTTTTTTTTTCCTACCGCTGCAGCCAGGTATTTAAAAGCATATTCACCACCTATAACTGTACTGTATTACCTTTCAGCTGAGAAAAAAAAGCTGAGCACAGAAGGACTAATGATTTTCTGTGACTGTGATAAAGCTTTCAACTTAGTGGTGTTTTCTTCTTTTTGTCGGCTCGGTGCTTAATGCAACAAAACATCCAGACTCCTGAAAAACTAAAATGAGTTGTACAGTGGTTGATTTGCTCTCAATCAAGACAGGCTGTAGCCTCTGTACACCAAAAGCAGCTTAATCACTGTTTTTGTATATAAAGTGTGTATCTTTACAGCTAATTTGCATCTCTACCATCTCCATGAGGTTTGGAGATCCTGCCTAAGGGGTGTGTTAATTATGTCTAATTTTACACTCCGTCTTTTTGAGAGGGACCCAATTTGGTGTCTGGCCCCCTTAGCTTCCTTAACCTGCCATTTACCACTCATCACTACAAAGTAAACAGCCTGAACAATAGATAATCAGAGAGGGGAATGATGAGGAGAGTGTGGCAGATGCGGCTCTGCATTGCAGATATCTGCTGCCTCTGCTTCAAATCAATCGGCAATTAGTGCCATTTCACCGCAGCTGTTATGAAGCGATTTATTTCACTGGAGTGATCCCCTTTTTCTGAGCGCCCCAAACGTAATTGCAGAACCCTCCAAGGCCTTGCTGAAAGAAAGAGAGAGACAGTAAGAGTGAGAGGGAGAGAGATGGATGGTAGGGAGAAATAGTGCATGAGAAAGAGAAAGGATGAAACTCATGGAGAGAGAGAGCAGAAAGCAATGACTGAATTATCTGAGTTCAACAGCACAGGAGACTGCTGCTCTGAATTGTAGTTGACGTCTCAACAGCTGAGCGCCTTTTCACAGCTCGGTCTTGATAGTGTTCTTTGAAAGTATGGAGAAGAAGGGAAAAAAAAAACGCTAATTCCATGCTTCTTCATCCACTTTCAGACAGTGTAAGTTAAATTTGGGAAGACAGGGGTTTTATGTTAAATGGAATATTGTTCTTCTGAAATACCAGTGGAATATATTTCGAATTAACCACCGGGCTAGTTTCTCATGAAGTCCTCCAGTAATGCAGTAATTTGCTTTAATATTATCAGTGGGGTATACTGCATGCACAGTCATTCCAAAATCTTTAATCCTGCATATTGACTGTGAGGACTTGGGTGGGCCATTACTTAACCTAAAACAGCAGGAAATGTGTCATTTGATACATTTTGCCTTGTTGAAAGGAAGAAAAACTGTTCCTGTATTCACATATTAACACCCCCTGTCTGCATTATTTTGTTTACTTTAGGTCGGAGGTTGTGTAATGCTTTGGGCTAGGATGTATACTAGACACAGGTGTTCTGCTGTAGATACATGTGGCATAGGTTTTGATTTATGGTTCAGCATATGATCTCATCCGTTGATAGCCCCACAGCAACACTAGACTGATGTATCAAACATCAACGGGCCTGTGATATCCTGCTGTGATTTAGGTCTCCACAGTAACTGTGGTTATATTCTTTCATTCACTTTGTGATACAAGCGACAGATGCTCATTCATGCTCTGTGATTGAAAGTGGTGATCGCAGTGAGTAGGAAGTTTGCAATGGATATGGCGCTTGCTAGATGTGTGTTATTGAAAAGGAGAGGGCTTATTTTGTAAGTTGCTTCAAGGTGTCTTCACTCTCAACTGATTGCTACTAGGAACCACAGGTATTGTAGGAAACATAAGCAGCCTGAGCTGACCGATCCCACATCTTGCGGTTCCCACTTGGTGCTGTAGCCCTGACATGTAGGTACATTTTATGTACGTAGTTATATTTTTGAGGAGGCGAACATCAGCCAAAGTGTAGCTATGAAGCCTCTGTATGTAGCGACTTTGAGTACCACACGGTATAATTACTACTTGCAGAAGTATAAATGAAGCTTTAGTTAAAAGGGAAATCTGTCAAAAGTTGCCCAGCAGTGCCAACTTAAGAAGTTGAAGACTTAATGCAGATTTCATCTGAAGTAGAGGAGCAACAACCTGGAAACAACCAATCACACCTGTTTTGATTCTCTCTGGAAATGGAAGCTTAGATGTTTTCTCCTCAAACAACTGTAAGAACGGCTTCCCCATTCAACAATGTAACTATAACAAGCTACCAGGACTTGACACAGCACCACTGTAGTGGCACCAGGAGAAGATAACTGAGAGCTCAGTGTATAAATATCATGTTCATCACACACCCGCAAGTTTAAGGGTCATGAAATACAAGAGGGAGTCTGCTACTTTGAATGTGTGAGTGTTAAGTGTATGTCAGCACACAAGACAAGAGTGCACTTCTAACTTTGTGGCAACAGTGTTGGGAAGTCTCTCTTCTACTTTGACATGACGAGACACTTGAGCACAAAGTGAGTTCCATTAAGAAATGGTTTGTTGTTGAAGAACATTAACTGACCTTCACAGATCCCTTACATCAAAACCCATCAAATACCTCTGGGATGAATTGGGATGCCCACCGCGAGCAAGACCTTATCACCCGGCATTATTGCCTTGCTTCGCTAATGTTTTTGTGGCTGAATGGGAGCAAATCTCTGCAGCCCAAGTCCCTAAATCTTGTGGAAAGCCTTTTTCAAACAAGTGGAGGCTGTTACAGCAGCACTTTAATGGCCATGGTTTTGGAATGAGATGTTCAACTATTACATACAGTGCAATGTCCTGGATGTAAATGAACAAGCTGTGAAAGAATACACAGCATGCATGCTTCATCCTGTTGTGTGTGTGTTGTTTTTTTTTTATGTAACTACACTTTTCAAGAGTTCATGCACACTCTGAGTCAATAGATCTATAAAACATGTAGCATCTTTTTTCCTATGGATAATAAGCCAAGTCTTTACCTCAGACAGCACACAGAGGTACAATTTCATCTGAAAAATCACACACAGTGCCAGAGCAGTTAGCGACCACAACCTACAATTATGGCTGGCCATAAGTCATATTATCGCTTTAGTCTTTATGGAAGGAATTTGGTTTCTATGCAAATGCTTTTAAATACAGTAGTGTGAGATATGAATGCATTATAAAGATGGATATAGCATTAAATAGAAGACATAATTGTCAGAGTGTTGATTGTCCACCAGATCAATTAGTTCCTGTGGACTTCTACAGTCCAAGATGTTTTTTTTAAGAGAGGAAATTAAACATAAATGCCATTTATCCATCCTCCACTTGCAATTTAAGCTCAAGTCATGTATGAAGTAAAACGTTCTGGCATGTTTTCAGTTTTATGAGCATGTTTTGTGACAAAAATCCGACATGCCCTCACGAGCAAACAATGACGCAGCTGTGAACATCTACACTGAATCATCACCTCAATTACGGTTCTGTGTGTGATAACCAAGAGTCGTTAAAGCGTGACAGCGGTGGGCAACATACATGTGTCACACTGTTCCTGCCACAGCAAGTGATGACAATTTCCTGTATGTACATGTGTTGGAAGGGATCACTGCTAATAAAAAATATATATATATATATCTCTTGTTGCCCTCTTTCTCCTCCCCCATCAGCCTGTCCCATCATTAAGTCATCTTTGAAACTCAAACCCTTATCAGCATGTCCCTGAAAAAAGTATAAAATGAAGTTCTCACAAGAAATGTTGATAACACGTCAGCTGACTGCCGACATGCTACTGATTTTATCTGCTGGACTGAGGAAAATATTAATTAAACAAAATCTTACTTTGTCCCCTTTTTCACTCTGCTCATACCACTTTACACAACAAACACATTTTGTTACATCTTTGTAAAGAGTATTTATTATTAAAAAAAAGGATAAGGAAAAAAGCTTCACACTTGCTATAATGGTTTGTCTATAAATGACATTTTAGACAAATCAATCATAGGCTTTTTTTTACAATTAAATATTTGATGATCTCCATTTTTATTTATCTGATGTTGAAGTGCAACAGCCACATCTTGAAAGGTTTGTGTATTTTAAAGTTTGCATGCCATCCTTTTATAGTGGTAATGTGATTAATTTCCATATGTTTCATCTTCACTCGTCTCTGCACATCTTCACACTGGCAATAAAAAGGGCTGTTCTCAGTCAGAACCTCGCAATTGGCTCTTGCTGTTTTCTCCTTGCGAGTCCACTTAAGATGACAAAAGTAGCCGTCTGCAAAGATATATGGCCTCAAATTATGTCCCAAGTTTTTCCCTAGCTGTTGCTGATTGCACTTTGGGAGGAAAGTGATAGCAAGTTGTGAGAAAGCAAAGTGGCTGGGCTTTATGACCTATTGCCTTGTCTGCCATCCGCAGGGATCAATTAGTCTTCCTTGTGTAATAGCTGAGAGCAGAAAAAGCTCAAAAATATATACTTTCTCTTGAGTAATAACAGGGTTTTCACTTGCTTCTAGTGTCTAGGCAGCATTGCACTGAAGCTCTGTGCTTGTCAGACGTGTGGCTCCTAATACAAATGTCCACATTATTGTGCACAAATATAAGAAAAAACAAAAATGTGTCTCTACCCGTGTCGAAATATTAATAATCTGATTGTAACGCTTTCTAATTTCACTATATTTATCTCTGCTCCAGCTCTCCAACACAGTGATGAACAGCCCCAGCTGTTGCGTCTGGACAGCTGTGATTGACTTCAGGAGAAATGGAGTGGAGGCTGTTGATTTGACACCATCAAAGCACCATATTTAATGGATCACACCCAAGAGGTAACCATGTATCTTTCTAGTCAGATAGTCCTTCCCCATGCTATATGTTCACTCTGAACATCACAAAGTCCATCTTGTGAGCTAAATAATCAATGGTTTCCTTTCTGGCAGCCTCTGGGCTATCTGGCAGAGGACAGAGAGAGAGAAATATTGCATGTTTGCTCTGAAAAAAAAAAAGAGGAAAAAAAAACAGTCTGTAGCATTTCTGATCCTTGAGGGAAAGTGAGGACAGAACCATTTTCCTCCTTTACCAACTTTTTCTCCCCTAGGTGACAAGTTGTCACCAGCATCAGGAGGACAAATGTTAATTGAGAGTGACACCCTGATATGTTCTTTTGAAAAGGACCATTGCACTGGGAAATAACTGCACTTTATCAATCTTTAAAATGTTTTCCAATCTACGGACTGTTTTGACAGCTGAAAGAAAGCATTTTGAGAGATTCTATCTAAAATTTACTGAGCTGGCAGCTTATAAAAAAAACATATCAAAATAACACATATTACTGTTTTTCCAAACAACATACCAAGGTAAGATTAAATGAAGCAATAGAAACATATCAGCTACGGTCATGTTCTCCTTTTCTTTTACATTTTTGGGAAAAGGTTAAGAGCAGTTCAAGTAAAAAGTGGTAGAACTAGAGAACTTAATTAAATTTCTTATAAAATAGTTCCTGCTTGATCATTTGATTGTATACCTGCTCTATTTCCTGTAACTCCCCCCACCCATCCATGCTCTCACCACTAAGAGTGCCTTAAATCTCCGGAATAAATCGAAGCATTTCACCACTGGGCATTGAAGTAGTTTACTTCCTGTTTCCCAGACTTCCCAAGAAATGTCTTGCCTGAGGGTGCCTTTCAATAAGCACATGTTGATATTAGATTTTCAGAGGTTTGCCATTAGATAAAAACATTATATTGAGAAAATCAGAGTTCGCATACCTACAGTAATATCATGTAACCGCCTCAAGTGGCTTGCGACTAAGCCAGGGATTTCATTAGTATGTTACTCTCTCACACAGTCTTACAATGACCTCAAAACTAGAAGATAAAGACAAAGTTCTAACACAAGAAAAAATTTGTTTTGACAATGAAGAGTCATGAAAGATCATATCAGAAAAAAAAGGAGTACAGCTCACTGGCCACAGTCCATGAGAGAATATTATTATATGGTCACCTGTTCCTTAAAGGACCATTCCATTGATTTTGCATGTTTTACATGTCACATATTCTGTACATTACTGCAGATCATTTTCCAAAACATTACAGTGTTTTACATAAAATGTGAATAACATTAAAGTAGCCATTGGTTTCCTTTCATTACAATAAATCAGTTGAAAAATATTGGATTTTTTCTTGATATGTGAAACTCATACCTGCTTTATTGTTGTTGCATGGTAATGGACTGCTGATTTTCAAATCGGTCTGCACTTAACACTTAAAACACAACTTAATATTTTACAAAAATTACAGTCAACATTGACATGTGAAACACTACAGCATGCCTTGGAAAATGGTCTGCAGTAGATTATTTGTTTTTTTTATTCGATGGGCCAAAATATGCAATAACATTTTTGGGATAACCCTTTGGACAAGCTGATATTCATGCACTTTACAAGTCATAGTATCTTTTTCATGACAGCTGTGCGCCTTCAAATATGTATTCATTCATACATTAATTCATGTTTCTTGCTGTCATGTGTCAAAAACATTTTAAATATGTTAACTGACAGTACTCACACCAAGTTATCCACCAAAGTGGATGCTAGCTTAAATGCCTACAGCATCTGTTTTTGTTAAACATGTACATTTCCACATTTATGTTACTTTCTTTTCTCTCTGCTCTCCTGAAATTGCTTTTTTTTTGGGGGGGGAGAGGCTATACATTACATAATCATATTAATAGCCTCCTCCTCAACCACCTGCTGGTCACTGCTGCTAATTGTTTTGGCCTTGGTGACCACCACTGTGGCTTACTAGCCTCATTTACATGAGGTGTCCCTTTTATTTGCCATCAATGAATCTTCTGTTCTGTGAAACACTATGCTTTTGTAAAAATAGATTTTGAGCAGCCAGTTGCAGAAACAACCTCAGTGTATGAAACAGATTTTAAAAAGTAAATATCTCAAGGGGTCAAAGGGGAATAGCAGAGATGAATGTTACCACCAGTGACTTTTATTTGATCTGTCCCAGAAAATGCAATATAGACCACCTTTATGACAATGACAAACATTTAAAAAAGTAAATGATGGCAAATTCTTCTCAAGAATGTTTGTACTAAAACTGAGGATCATTTGAATAAGAATGTCACTGCTATTTATTAGCTGAACCACAGCTTCACTCATGCAAACAAATGGAAAGTCTTAATCTGAATGCCATTATTTTGACGACAGCTGGTTGTGAAGAAATCAGCAAAGACCATATTTTAGTGTTTTAGGGGGCACTTGGGTTTGCAAATGACTTTGGAATGTTCAGATAAATCTTGCAGCTAAAAACTCTGTAAATCCTATTCTCTAGTAGACAAACTGAGCAAATAGCATTGACATTTTGTCATACTCAAGTGAATGCTATGTTGATGTGCAGCTAAATTTACAACATTTATCTGAGATATGTCCTTGCAATACTGAAGTCCCTGTTATATTGAATGACAAAACATACAACTCAATCTGTATTTGCTTCCTTTTCAGGGATTAGTAGACATAATCAGGAAAAAGTAAACAAATCATCTCCACAAAAGTTTCATTACCTACACTCATAACTGTTTCAACTACTTCATTCACTAAATCATGGAATTAAAATGTAGGTTTAATATAATGCTGCACTTTCAGTTAAACTAACATCACTGACCCAAAGGCACATTATTTTCCAATTAAGTTTAAGATGAGATAGCACATGCTGTCAAAAGTATGGAGAGGCAATAAAAAGCAAATGGCTCAAATGTCCTTTTCCAAATGGTGTGCCCAATGAGGCCTTCCTAACCTCAGGCGAATGTTATTATTCCCATCTTATTTATTTGGAATGGAACATCCATTTTTATTTCACATTTGCTCAGAAATCTAGACAAGGCAATCGCATCTCTACCGCTGGGCCCCCATATTGTTAGAAATTACACTTTCAATTTACCACCGAGCAGCCACACTGTAGCCTGCCTCTTTTGTGATGATCGGCGAGGACAATTGAAAATACAATGGATTTCAGAGGACGGACTGTGACTGTTGTGATTGGCATCACAGACATATCAGAGTGTCATAGCAGAAGTTTATGTTTGGGAAATGGAGCAATAAAACACAACTCGGCATTTCTTTGTTCTACTAAAGATATTATTTTGCTTTGATGGGACATCGATATGTACAGAAAATGTGTATTTGCTGATCATGACAGAATGCTTTGGTGAATCTTGATATTAGGCCATTGAAAATCTCACTCATTACTGCTCATTGCATGTTAAGCATTTAAAACATGCATGGTAATCACAAGTTTATGTTTCTTGGTATTCTTCCTATGTGTTTGTCAAACAGTTTCTCTCCACAAAAAGTTTTAGTGATTTGAAGTTCTCTCTGATTCCAATACAATTAATAAAAAGTTTTAAAACTAAACCAATTGGTTCAGTTTAAAATTCTGCAGAAAATCCTCCAATTCAGGTTGTTAATGCTTTGTTGTCTCCTGAACCACTGCTTTTAGAACTCAATGCAACAAGATCGAAGAAAAAGATACCTTAAAGCCAAACTGAAATGACATTCAGTCATCCATATTTGCAGTCAAAAGTAATGTCAATGTGTTTTTTGGGGAGAATATCAGTGATAGCAAATTTGCACTGTAGCTTACAAGCTATGGCAATACAGTGTTTTCTGATAGGACAGTAACATATTTCCTTGAATACAAAACAAGTCATTTACAGAGCAGATGTGTATGTTGTAGCAGAAAAAACGTACAATTTAAGTTCAGAAGGACTAAAATATACACACAGAAAAATACGTCAGTAATTATTTCTTATATACTGTACATCACTTGTCCTATTCATTATACCCTCATTATATGTGCAAATGACGACTCTTGTTTTACTTCAACTATATTTTATGTTTTGCATAAATCTATAAATTCCTCTTGTTGCATGGGCAAATTTTGCGTTTCCATTTTGTTGTGTCAATGATGTATCTGGAGCTATTTAAGGACACAATATCAACAGCTCAAATGCTCCAGACAGGTTGTTCCGTCTGGCTTGACTTTTTGCTGAAAATACAGCTCATCTCAGGGAGGGGGTGAGTGTTTGTGTGTTTTGTGGGAAGAATCAAGCAAGTCAACCTGCTAAGATTACAGGGAGCTCATGTATTTATTTCGCTGCCACAAGTAACTGAGAGAGAATTGAAAGTCCCTGTGTTAGTGTTTGTGCAGACTCCTGTTTTTCAGTGGATTCAAAGGACATTGAGCTGACTTTTTGTAAGTGCCAAGTGAGACTAGTGCTTACTCTGAGACGGGTGGTTCTCTGAAACACAGGATGAGCCTAAAACCCCATTGGGAAGGGATTTATTTGTCTTGAGGAGGTTAGGTGATTTTAATATTACATACACTCTCCCTACTTCAGTAGT
Organism: Thunnus thynnus; assembly: GCF_963924715.1. NCBI lineage: Eukaryota > Metazoa > Chordata > Actinopteri > Scombriformes > Scombridae > Thunnus > Thunnus thynnus. Next base: position 10,832,586 of record NC_089538.1, on the reverse strand, counting down.
AGTTACAGTCCAAATATTTACTCTTTGCCAGTTTTTTAGGCCTCCTACAATCAAATTTCCCAGATAGACACCTTGTGCTTTTACGTTTGCCTGATTTTTTGTTCGCTATGAAGTTTTATCGACTCAACATGCAGTTGGAGTTCTTTGTGGCAATTGAAGAAGTAACCTGATGAACTCATCAACACCAACAAACAATCCTATTTGGGAAGAAGTAGGAAAAGTAAAATCAAGCAAGTTCCTGCATCCTCATCAAAGTTCAGCGACAGAGAAAGCAACTGCTGTATGAATTGTGCTGTTGGATAAATGTATACCTAAAGTAGTCGAACAAACACCACCCCCTCTTTGTTATTCACATAGTGTTGGGTTTTACTATATTAGATTTGAACCTGGGTCCCTAGTTGTGAAACATCTGCCAGTCAGCCAAAAGGCAAATCCCCATCTGGGTGAAGTTGGTGCATTATAACAGAAAGCCAACCATTTCTACAGTATCTGTCTGCAAAACAGTTGGCCTGCTGAGTTAATTTCAAATGCTTGTTTGTTTGATTAAATGGTAAGTGCTGACTTAATTAATTTGGAAATTCTGATGTTGGACATATATTTGTTTAATTTTTTTTTTCAGTAGGTATTAAAAAGATTAAAGACCATGACATTAGCTGTGAATAACCGGTGTTGCTGCCACAAGGGTCCCTCTGCCAAAGATGATTCAGCCGAGCAGGTTCCTCCCCCATGTAAAAAGAGCTCTCTTGTTATGTGTTGTGCCCCAGAATGCAGAGCTTCACAGCTGAGTGGGTTCCATCATCGTTCCAGCTACCTAATGAGTGATTGTTTGTGGGCTGATAAAATTAAATTGCAAGCCTCGCTGATTTCAGCAACAGGTGTTTTTCTCTGTCTCATAATAACATGAGAGACAGGGGTTTTCACCACCTACTCTGGATGATAATGTATTCTGGTTTACCGATTCTCTTGGTTTACCATTCCCCTCCCACAAGCAACAAGAGAGAGAAAAGATTTAACCAATTATGCTCCATGGAGGTTCATTATGAGAACTGATAACCCTCTAATATCAAAAGAAAACGTTCAAGATAAAACACCTGTCCTCTAACCACAGATTCTTGATATTTCTTATTTCTCTCTGTTGTCTTTAAAGTTATAATCCTTAAGGTTTTCATGAAATTAAATTGCAAGTTGACTTCACATGCACAAAGGATTCACAGGAAATGAGGCATACATGTAATCCAGCACTATTTTAGCTCATTGATAACAGCCTGAGTGTTTAATGTTCACTCTCTTTTCACCGCATCGGGGTTAGGGTTAAATCCCTGTAAATGCAGACAGAACATCCTATTGCCACTGCTTCACCTTTAAAGCGTCCAAGTGGTGAAACAAGGGATGGTTTTTTATTGTGAAGAAGCCACAGGAAACAGCAGTTAGTGTTAACTGAATATTGCAGAAAAGCATATGTAACAGTTGAAAGTTTTGTGTCTTTCGCGTCTATGTGCGTCTTTCCATTGACTTTATATGCAATTTCTGAAACAGTGAGGACTACAACTTTTATTGCCTAAACACAAAACTTGTTGGGAGTCTGTCATGAGACAAATTATTTTCAAATAATTATACAGCTTATTTTCCAGGGGCAATTTCTTGTATGCAGGACTCTGCACAAGTAAAGAAGAAAAACAATGCTAAACCACAAATAAAATCTAAATATGGAACTGGCGGGGTTCAGTGATTTGTTGTTTATACAGTGGTTAAATTCTTCTACTTAGCATTAAAGTTCAACAGCTGGTTTTGATTCTCCAGTCTACAGGGATTTCATATTTTTCAGATTGTTAGCAGAAGCACAGGATTTTGTTTTTCCATTCAAATCCTCAGCATGACTTTCAGTTAATTCACACCACTACTTCAGAAAACAATCTTCTGTAGTGGCTGTATTATAATACTGCAGCAAAATAAAAGCAAGTTTCATTTTCCATTCCTTATGTTTCTAGAAACAGTGTGTAGTGTATAAACACTGTTCAATACTTCAAATGTATGTCTATAAAGCTTGCTTATTGTTATCTGGGCTGGTGGATTGGCATCAAACTTGCATTTCAGCTACCTTATTCAACAGAATTTAAATTGTTCTTTCAAGCAAGACACTTCTTAATGAAATCATATCTGCAAGTACTTAATATGATAATCTCAATTATGATCAATTGTTGGGGTGTGAATATGCCATGACTTCTGTAAACAAAAGTAGTTCTGCTCAGTGGCAGGATTCACTTCCAAGCCTTCAGAGAAATAAAATGTTTTAATAGCCTCTTTTCCTGTTAATGATATTCCGTTCGTTCTTAACACACCATTGCACAGATATTGAAACCATTCATTTCTGTAATAGGGAAAAGGGGCCCACAGAGAACTCAATCTGAATGTTGTATTCTTGACAGTTAGTTTTCTGTGATAACAGTTTTAACATCCTGCACTATCATCTATTCAGTGGATTTACTGATGTTATAGATTTTATAACAGTTTGATGTTTTGGTTTGGTGAATTCCACATTTCACCGCAACCAAGAAATCACCTCAGATATTACTGACACTCTTTATCCTCCAATGTAATACTGAAAGAAGGAACAGATTTAGCATTACAGGTCAGTGCAATTGCAGTCTTGCCCATACAGACGGTACTGCATAGTTGTGTATTTATAGTATGAGTAATATTCACTAAAGAGTGCTCTTACCGTGACCTCAAGCAATGTAGCAGCGGTTTGCCTTAGGCAGGAAAACATGAATACAAATACGTTTTTGAATGCTTCACATAAGAATAGCTGCTAACCACATCAATATCCAAGAGTCTTGACTCGAACAAAGCAGCTCCTGTTATTGCAAAGGCTGGTACTGGTTGTAGTGCAGCTGAGTTGGTTGTTCAACAACTGTTTTTAATGTCATGGTCTTCCACCCTTAAATTCAGCCACAGTGACTGTGAGGGAGATACCTAATAAAATATTACAACTTCATGGCAGCTATCTGCCAAACGCATTTATCTTACACTTAAGTAACGATTAAATTATTCTTTAAATGCGAAAAACATGTTTTCAAACAAGAAGCAAAGCAGAAATACATTTCTTAGGATTTTTCATGTAATGTAGTAATGTGATGTAATGTATGAAGTCAGCAGTAGCTTCCTCTGGGCCTGTGCTGGATCCAAAAAGGCAGTTAAAGCTAAAACGAGCCAAAGGTGCAAACAGCACCCGAAGGGCTTTATTGAACACAGTGTTTGCGGACTTAAGTAAAAGGCTTTATTCAGATCGATAGACAACACATTAACCTTTAGCTCCTCAACACAACGGGATCAATACACTCACACAGTTAACTCACTCCACAAGACTGTGGCAATGTTGTTTAGATGAGAACAATCTGGATGTCTTACTATTTCATTAAACTAGCTCTAAATAAATGATGGGGGTCAAGCAGGCATCATGATTTCAAAGTGTCATTGTTGCCTGATGTTTAGATTCATCTCATTGATTATGCAATGATGTGCGTCACTAAACAACCAATGGGAACAATCATTGCCATGCACAGGACATGTTGCATATAGAGATGTAACGTTTTCACTATAAATGAAAAAAAACAAGAGATAAAGATTTAACTTTGATTCAACTTTGCGAGTCACAAACCTCAAAGATAAAAAGTGGGAAATATAGTAACAGACAAGAGGAATGATGAAGCGTAACCGAAACAAGAGTGCTCGGGATGTTTTGGTCAAAGACAGTGAAGAGGGCCGGCACGCCTTGACCCTCGAGCAAGGTAACCTCACAGTGCTTTAAGTGACTAGTGGGATAATGACAGTGTTCTGCATTAAAAGTTAGATCCTCCTGACACTAATGATAAAGAACATTTCCACAAGGTTATAAAACAGTCAGAATACTAATCTGCAGTTGAATCCCTTGGGTATGTCCCAGTCTTCTTCCCCAACAAATCTGCCAATAGAGACCATTTGAACACACTTATCTTTTTGTATACAAATTGGTTTGAACCACGAAAAGGACAACAGATTGTACTTATCTGGGGATGCTGTGATTATGTGTGCATTTGAGTGGCAGGCGCACACTGCCAGCAGATTTTGTCTATTTTAAATTACACTGCACTGCAGAATGTGAAACTGATTTGTCATAACAAAACAATTGTCAACACGTTAGGTTTTGTTTTGTTTAATGCAGCTCTCTGGAGTAATGCTGTTCCTACGTAGGTCTGCAAAGTGTTATGCCGTTATTGCGGTATTGGATTGGAATGAATATATAATATAGTCAGCCAAACATCACCAAAACAAACAGCCAAAAGGTGGCCACTGCGGAGTAAACAATGCAATCTGTGTACAGACACACCGACTCCAACTCCCTGTGGCACAATAGAAAATGGAAGCACCTTCCAACATGGCTTTTTCAATAATTGTATAAAAGACAAATGAGGTGGGGACTTCCAGACAGTATTCACACATTTCCACTACAGTGGATATATCCCATGTGCCTCCTGAAATACACCAATAAGCCAACACCCACACCATTGTTTTCATGGTTGTTTTGGCCATACTGTACCCTTATGCTTAAATGCATGCAAAACACAAACTATCCACAATGCAGACCATTCTCTTCAATCCTCATGTACAGGGAACAATCTCGACATGTCATCGCATCAGTTAATTTCACACTTCACTTGATAGTTTGTGATGTAATGGGAAGCCATATTTGCCGGGGTCTTGAGCAGTCAGTCCAATCATATTCACCGAGAATATGAAGCGAGTGAGGATGTAAAAGAGTTGCTGGAATTACTGAATGTGTTGTACGATTTCATTATGTTATAATTTTGGACTGTGGCAAGTAGAGGGTAAGGTAGATAAGGTAAGGGCACTGTGTGTTTGTGTGTGTGTGTGTGTACACGTCTTTGAAGACTGTGGTGGGATGATCTGCAGGGAACAAACATCCAGAGTAATAGGGCTTTCCTTATCATACAGTCACATGATTTTATGACTGAAAGGCCAGCTCATCTTCTGGTGGCACTGACTTTGAAGCAGGTCATGGGGATGCTATATTTTTTTCCTGCTCTATTCCATACCTGTATTACTTTATACTGTATACAGTTATGTGTATTTTGGCATTTTGCATCCTGGAAGGCCAGAGTGAATATCAAACTCAGTGTATGGACTTAATTAACCTCCCACCTCCTTTTCAGCTGCAATGAATGGTATTGCAAATTCTATAAACTGGACAAATAAAGCAATGAATTTGAGTTATCACTGTTAGTGTGATGGTTTAAGAATAATTCATTCCCACAAATCTTACACTCATATAGGTGCATACCATGCTCAAAGCTCCTGGAGCACATGCACATCAATGAGTGGTGAATGCTGTCATTCAGTTGCATTTTATAATGCAACATTTCAAGGCAACATGACTGTAGACGTGCAGGTCAATGCAAACATGCAAAAGGAGACTAACAGGTGCCACTTTGATATTGGTGCTGCAATCTGAGGCAGAGTCACATCACCAGTTGAAAATATTTCAACTTGGGTGAACATTTTTTGGTATTTTGAGTTGTGTTGTCCAAGAATGTACAGAGGAAGGAGGAGAAAGGAGAGGGGGAGGTGTTAGTGAGTTTGGAAATTAGTCTGTCTGCACAGTCACACAGTTGCTTGTTGTCACAGCAAACATCTGTCATGGAACTTGTCCATTGACTGCTGGTGGCCAAAAGACACAAAATGAAAAACCACTCCAGTGATCAAAGTTAGGCAAATATTCACTCTGCTCTGTACTTAAACACAGTTTTCTCATTATCTTGAACTGAATCCACAAAGAGCTACACTACAATGCTCTGCTTCCTCCATGCAGCACTCACATAGCCAATTAATGGGATTTACTTGGAATTGCAACCAGTTTAGATAAATATAAAAATGATCACAGACATTTTATATCCTCAGAGGATTACCACTAATACAGCACCAAGTGACCTGTATTGAAAGTTGCATTTTCAGAAAGGCAATGTTTTCTTTTGTTTCTTGCATTTTAAAAGGCAGATTGTCATTTTACGACTGTTTTGCAGTCACCAACTCTTGAAAAACAACCAACACAGAATTAAGTTTTGACAGACTAAATCAGAAGAGAGTCTCCTTCCTGTAGTCAGACTTCAAAGTCTTGTCAAAGACATAGTTGCTAGTGAGCATGAATTACAACTTTAGAAAAAAATCTAACACTGAAGATAATGAAATGCCTGTCATCTATACTGTACAACTCATACTTGAAAATTTGAGTTACTATTTCAAAATGAAACACTTCACATATCCAGTTTGCCATAAACTGAAAGCTGAACGGAGCCTACCACAAATGTGGTAGCATGCAAAAAGATCCAATGTGGGAAAGAACATTAGAAATGACTTCCACAGTTATGGACCATAAACATGAGAGCAAACTCAGATCAATGAGATTCCATTACCATCCTATCTCATTTCCCAGAGCTGAATTGGAAATGGGTTAGAGATGGATCGTGTCATTACCAATTCCAGCGGATCCACGGGAGCCATAGATGAGTGTGTGTGTGTGTGTGTGTGTGTCCTATCAGCACCCGCTGCCAATGAATAGGTTTTTAGTGACAAGCAGGAAGGTGAGCAGGAGTTCATGCACTATCACTACCATCATAGTTGTTAATACGCTTGCCTCAGATGCAGGGCTACAGGAGGTTCCCAAACCAAACCGTTTCTGACAACTTCTTGTTTTGAGACTGAACTATGGCATATTTACAATCGCTTTTTGACGGTCAAAATACTTTAATTTTAAAGATTGAGATTATTACTAAAATGTCTGCTAGTTAAACTACAAATTGAAGAATATTTGACTGTGGACTGATCAGCCGAGAGATTGTGCCTTCTCTGAACACTCCTACATGAGGTCGTTCTTTGTCTGTTTTAGTAAGAATCTTCATACATTGTTCTTGCTATTCAGCACAGTGTCGTGACAAGTGAATAATTATACTACCAATACCTCATCTGACCCTCACAAGAACTCACAAAAATGATGCCTTAAAAACCAGGAAAATATAAGCATTCAAAAAATTCTAATTTCTTCCTCTCTAATGTCTTTATCTTCCACATTCAAACACACTGCACCTCCATAATCCCCCTTTGCCAAATATTTTACTTGAGCACCCACAGACGTCCCACTCAGTAGACGTGCCCTAAATAAGTCTTTTAAACACCAAGTTATAGGCTCATAAAATAGATAACACCGACTCACCATAGACAGCATCAAATATTGAACCTTATTGATTAAAATTACATACATTTCATGTTTCAGATGATACACTCAGTTATCAGCTACTATCAGAGTACACTTTGCAAAACTTATACAGAGAGACAGAATTGATCTAATGACCAACTGGTCAAAACTCAACATGTAGATGTACTGCAACAGTGATTTTATTTTGGAATGATTTACAAGCCAATCCCTGCAACACTAAAATAAAAAAAATAAAAAAAACTAGCATAAAAAGTAGAACAAACATCATTTTCTGACAGTAGAGTAAAGGTAGAGGTAGCAATTGATTCACTAACTTGAATGCAAAGGTCAAACTACCATGACAAAATGTTGTCAATACTCAAGAGTTAGCCAAATTTACACTAGAGCCCAACGTCATTGATGGTATTGCAAAACCACGAAGTCACATTTCTAATTTGTTCTTCCAAGCTGGGAAATTCCCAAGCAAAATGATAATTGCAAAAGTTATCCTGTTATATAAAGCTGTGGATAAACACCACTTTACAAATTATAGACTTTACTCCTCCTTGGTTGGTTGTGAGTTTTATGTAAACACTGAGTTAATTGTTTGAGTTATGAAGAAGCTGTAGGACCATGTAAGCGTATACTTCTTCCTACTCCCCCTCGGACATGTAATATTTATTTATGTTGTTCATGAGAATTTGTTTATTGAGAGTTTGTAGTATATGTTTAAAGTTCATTGAATTTGTTATTCTTGTTTTGTTTTTAACTTATTTGTTAACATTGTTGATTTTAATTTTTTTGTTTTGGCCTAACACTGTTTTTAATCCTGTTTTCTAAAGTATTTTTGGTTGCATCTTTGCATGAAAGATGCTATACAAATAAAGATACTATTCTTATCACCAAACAAGCAACAAAACAAGCAATACCGATAATGTTATTATTCTTAGAGCCTTAGTCAAACAAACTGAGAGGAAGCTTATGAGAGATTTGTCATGTTTGGTGTAGCTAGGCGCGGCTGCAAGGCAAAACAATGAGCTGTTCATTTTCTGGTGATAAAGTGTGGTAGCAACCTTCTTCCAAAAAACAAAGACCATGTGTGCAGGTTGTGCGACTGAATCTGAGTCTGACCCAGCGTGACAACTAAACAATTTTCTTTGCTTGTGCAACATGGAAATACTAACACACCTCACAGACTGTTGCACTGTACTGCTGTTGAAACCCACTAAACTTAATCGACATGGGACTTGCCTGTGGTTGAACTTCATTTGTATTTTCTGGGAACACATGATGTGCAGAGGTTGACTTTTAGCGCTGTGCTGGACATGGAAATGGAAAGCTATTGCTCTATGTCAAGGCAACAATGCTACAAATGGCTGCAGTTAAATTGTGTACTTTGTGCATTTTGACAACAGGGAGATATGACAGAAGCATCTGAAGACACACTTGGAACAAATTGTGCACGAGTAAACTGGCTGTTACAAGCCAGGAAGTAACTTGATGAGCAGTTATGCCAAATGACATGTCAATGCCAATTCACCTAGTACACTGTGAGCAAAAAACAATTTGGCATCAAACTTTGAACACCAAATACAGGCTGAACAAATTTCCTTATTAAGGATGAGACACCACGCTACTAGAGAAAGACAATAATGCTGCATCTCAGAGATCCTGTTTCACAGGCAACGGGAGGAATGTCAACATGGTCAATTTCTTGACATCACTCTCCCCGGCCAACAAACCAATTGCCAATAAGACAAGTCTACTAACAACCATGAGTTAAATGAGACGGGAGCTGTCACCCTCTGTAAAGCCAACATGCTGAGAGAACTATAGTCAACAACAGCGATGACAGCTGGCAAGACAAAAATTACATTGTACACATACAAGCCAAGAATGTATTTGCACGGGTGATCCTTATGTCAGCATAGGGATGGCCAAAAATGTTATCATGATAAAAACTTTCATATCAGTCGATATCAATAATTATCACTATAAATGTCAAATAATTCATTCTTTCAAGTTTAAAGGCTGATTTTTGCTGAAAGCTGAAGAAACCAGACGGTCAACTGTGTCTTTGTGTCTGTCTTTTAAACTATTCTTGACGGTCAGAACATGACAAACATTTACCAAACAGCAGAACATTTCACAAATCAGAGGTAGAACATTCAAAACAATTATAATTATAAGATCTTTTTTCAATATCAAAATTTACAAGACTAAAATTAAGTAAGTCAGCATCAAACTCAAACATTGACAGGCTATTACACCAAGTTACAATATGTAGGCCTACAATACTCTATCTATCCTACCTGCTTAACTCAACTGCAATCAGCACCCTCAGTTTACATCAGGAGAAATCACAGCACCTCCCAAATCCCCATCACTCCCAAAAAAAACAACATAGTGCCAGATGGCTGTGCACAAGTACACAAGGTGCCATTGATTTGTATTCCAGAGTTGTACAAATATTAGTAATACTGTGTAGGGATGATGTTCATTGATCAACAGAAAGTAACTGTAAAAAGATCCAGCAACAGCCAAAAAGCCTTTTTTTTCCAGCTACAAATCAGTGTGGAAGTATGCAAAACACACCTAGAGTATGGTGTGGAGGATTTGTATCCTCTACCAGAAACATCTCAATAAATAACAATAAATAAATCATTAAACTGAGAAAAAGTATGACGGAAAATAACAACACATACATACATGCAAACAGAAAGAGATGTACAGTTCATGAACATAAACATACATCTGTACAACTGTCTGAAACAAAGTTATTGTGCATGCTAACATCTGACCTTTCTCCAAGCCTTTTACATGAATAACAGTTTTTATATATAATTGTACATTTTTCAATTTGTGCTCCTTTCCTAAAACTCAGACTGATTGCTAACCTCGCATATCAGCAAACTGCCTGTGGTGCACACTTAAGTAAAAATTCATTAAACATTTGTTTCAAAAGTGTAAAATCATTACAGCTACAATAAATGACAATAGACCATAATGGATGAACCTTTGTTTTCCCTCTATATCATTGATCCTGCCTTTATTCATTCACTACAGGAGCAATAAGCCAAAATGTATAGTACAGTATGTACAGCTGTTGCGTACCGAACAACCACACAAACGAAACCACCGTACTGTACCAGTTATGTAACTGACTAGTAAAAGAACACACTTTGAACAGTGCATATTGTATGTGTGTAGCCTGCAACGTTATGCAGATATTTCAGTATAACTGATTGTTAAGTTTGATGTCCATGCCCTGCAGGAAGAAGATAAAGCAGCAATAAAAGTAAAAAAGGGAAGAAGAGAAATTAAATAAAATACTACAGTTATTTTTAATGGCTTAATTGAGAAATATTCTCTTTTACCTAGAGTCAATATCCAGTTGAGAATGTAAATTTGAGCTGAGATGTCTTCATTTCTAATCGTGAAGAGGCAGCATTCCCTCCAGTTGATTACATTTAGATGAAGAGCAAATTAGTGCAGATGCCATCAGTCACTCATTTGTGTAATCATGGATTCTCCATATAGTTCAGGAACAAGCATGTACGTACTGATAAAAAAAAAAAAAAATCTGTATGATTAGTTTAATACTTATTACAGTCCTCATATTTTAAGCCCTATGACCAGCGATACCGGTGCATTTTTATATAATATAAAATAGCAGTAACAGGCCTTATCAGGTTAAATTAGAAAAGGCGCTTAATTCAAAAGGGAAGGCAAGAAAAGGTCACAGTTCAAGTTCATGAGGGCTCTATAATGCCTCCAATGTGGAATGGCCACAAGACAGGTGTAAAGACACTCTGCCTGACACTGGACTACAACTTTGTCTAAGTGGGCCTCACAGAACATCCCTCAACCACAGACTGAAAGCTTCACTGGCTAAATGCACAGCAGTGGCTTCAAAAAGCAGTCAGACATGACCTGCAAGATGACAGCTGCTAATAAACACAATCATCACTGTTCCTGTTAGTGTGATTCTTCATTATTTACAGTTCAATGAAAGTTGAACTGTTTTTTTTTGCCATCAGTTAATGTAATCCCAGACATGCTTTGACATATGCAAGCACACCTGACCTCCAACACCTCCAGCTTCTATGCACTCTATACATCACCTCTGTACACTGCCTGTTGACACCTACATCCTATCGAGCTTCATGGCACTTACTTGTGTTGTCCTCTCTTGACTAGATCCCTGCTTGCGTTGTATCAACTGTCAGATGTACGTCGCTTTGGATTAAAGCGTCTGCTAAATTGTAAATTATAAATTATAAGAAAACTGGGAGAAAACTTAACAGTTTAGACTGAAAACCCCTGAGGAATTATGAAACACTGTTTTGTTCATCGTCCACGAAGTGTGAAGCCAATTGTTTCCTGCATGCTTTGATTAAACGCCAGCTACACAGCGCCATTTTTGCAGGGTGTGGTGAATAACCCTAACCTGGAACTAGATTACACCCGTCATTTATGGGGAGCTACCATCTATGTAGGGGAGGTGATTTACAAGAATCTGCGTTCGTAGTAACACACAAGTGTATAATACCGGGGGAACAGAGGAGAAAAGAGTGACAGAGAGAGGGTGGGAGTAGGGAAGAAATAAAATCATGTTAGTAAAACATAGGAAGTGGGGTGAGTTTGGAAAGACCAGATTAGACAAACTACAGACAGTGGTACTTTGATGAGCAGAGCTGCCCGTATTTATGATTAAAAATCGTCCGCTTCTCTCTGCCAATAAGCCCTTATCTGTACTGCATGCATATAAGTCTGATAGGGCCTCTAGCCATAGTGAAAGATAACAAAAATAATTAGCTAACATTCAGCTTTGAGCAGACAGACATTTTTTACTAAAGGAAGAAAAATACATTGGAGAAGCAAGATAGGAAGAGGGGCAGCAGTTTCACTCACAGTTTATTCATACATTAAATGCTTCTGTTTATTTGTGTATGCATTTGTCAATACCACATTATTTCTTCTCAACTTGTGCAGGAAACCACTTTGAAATAATAAGCAATAACAAGGAGATACTGAAAATCTGCACTTGGACCTTGCCGTTCAACTGATGTCATTCTTCAGTGATCTAAAAATGGATGGAGCCTCAGTTGGGATTTCTATGTATAGGACTGCTTTACCCTTTAGGTGATTTTAAACTTGTACCTTGTAGAGTATATTTAAACTTCAGTGTTGGATGAAATTAATGCCCACACATCTTCAGTTATTTATTCACTGTATCAACATAGAGAGGCTACTGTAAAGACAAAAAAATACCTTAAATTACTTTAACACCATTATAAAAACAGATTCTAGTGCATTTCTAGGTCTGCTGTTGTTTGGTGCCAAAGATGAATTAACAGCAAACATATCTGCATGACAGTAAACATCAGCGTTAGATCTGATAGTCAGTTGACTATCAGAGTCAACTGAGTCAAAGATGTCAAAGCGCATTTGACAATTATGCAGGTATTTGGTTCATACTGGGTGTGCAGTGTTGTTATTTTGTGTTTTTTGTAGTAATTACATCACTCAAAAAGATTGAAGATTTTGTGGGGTGTTTTTCTCTCAGCTACCTCAAAGTGAAATATGAATCTTATTTACTTACTTCCCTCGAGTGAAACTTTCCTCCCCTGCGATGCGTTGAACACTGATGTTTTCATCTGTGAACACAATGCAAGCAGAGACAGAGAGAGGAAAAAAATACTGTGACTGTGAAGATAAAACACAGGAAGAGGGGGAGATTGAGAAAGACACAGAAGTGTCCTACAAAGGCGATGTCTCATCTTTATTTATCACAGAAAAGAGGATAGCATATGGGATCCCAACAGGCGTTATTAATATACTACATTATTTAAACATCTTGGCCAGATTGAATTCGCCCTAATGGCAGTTGTATTTGATAAACAATATTGTCCAACGGAAGGTTAGAGATACAGTTTTTTGTTGCACTTAATAATGATTTTGGCTGAGTGCCAAAGACGTCCCACAGTAATTCCACTTAGGGCCAAAATATGTTAATTACAAATCCCTCAAAGAAAGAAAAATGAAATGTCTAAAAGCATAACTCACATCTAAATTTACTAGCCTGACAGTAAAAATGTACTCCATTGTACCTTTCCTTACAATGAACTCATCATGAAAACAGTTTTTTATTCATTTTAATAAGAGTAATCTAACAACTTTTGTTAATATGGCAGTTAACATTCCTTATTGTCATTGTTTTTTGAGACTTTCAGCTGCCTCGGAGGGCATTACCTCACACCAGCCATGTTAAAATTTTATATTTTAAGGAAAAGAAACTTCAACAAAATCAGTGCATGTGTCTAAGTCTCTACAAAAGTGACCTTCTCAAAATAAATTGCTAGGAATATGAAAAAAGTGCTGAAGTGAGAAGCAGATGGAATAGTTTTTGAGAAAATTTTGGAGAAATTCAGCAAAATGAAAAAATGACTAGCTTTTTGCGCAGAGACAAATTCAATACTATCACAGTATGGCCTCTTTGCTCATAACCTATTATTATTGACTTTGATGTGTAGAAGCAACCTTTTTGGTGGATATTTCTATCCCCCAACATGGATCTATCAATACAGGTCAAAGATCTAATCTATAGTAAACATGATCAAAATGCAAACCTGGTTCTATATCTCACTACAACTCACAACCCCTTTGCAAGTTGCAGGTACAATTTTAAGTTCTGCATTTGTGACTTGCAGAAACAGCATTGGTTAATATCTCTTAACCAATACAAAACTAGTGTTTTGTACTGTTGGTATCATTACTAGATTGTTAACGGCTAAAGTGCACTACAGCTCAACGGCAGACACTCCACACAGTCTATTGTCTGCAACCAAATTACAGTACAATCAAGTACCAACCAAGTGCTGGCAACACTAGAAATTTGGTACTAACATTGATTGAGTAAATGCAGCAACCCCCCCAAAAAAGAGATGAAACGACAAAGGCTGATTTCAGGCGAGATTCCTTGAGCACAGTGTGACCATAATTGGATTAGAAGGCTGGTTGCTACAGACAGAATAGGAGAGATGGAGTAAGGAGCTTTTGCCATTTATTCTCTTTTGTGTGGTTGGAGGTGATTATGACTAATCAATGCTGGCAAGTTTCGGAGGGCTGCCAATGAAAATGAAGCCCTTTCTCAAGTAGTTACCATTGTGCATCTACTCAGTCTAATCTGTTTTAGCACAATGTGACTCCCTATCACCCTTTACTTATCAAATAGCTTTCCCAGACTTCTTTGAGGGCTGGTATTTAAGAATAAGTGTGAAAAAGTTATTATTTTAAAAAACTACCTTGGAAACACGCTGACAGCATCATATTGACATTATCAATGAGGCTAAGGATGTACAGTATTTTATAAGGTGACAGAGGTTTGGAGATTTTGTTATTTCTAAATGCTAAAACAATACTCAGACATGCTTGAATTCCTATTAGTTATATAACTACCTGAGATACACCACCCTCAATGTGAAAAATAATCTTCATCTTTTTCCTCTAGAGTGCCAGCGCACTTAATAACCCAGTTCATGATAGCATCTGAGGAGGTTCTACTATTTTCTCTCTCTGTTACATGAAAATGGCCACCTCTTCACCAGCTCTCAGCCAGCCCTACTTGAGCGAAAGAGGTTGGGGTAGGGGGTTAGGTCAGGGTCCTTGATTTGAGTGAACAATATGACATCTCGCAAATGAGATGAGTGGCAGCCCTTAGACCTATTTAAAGAATACAATGTTTAATGATAAGTCCCATTGGCACCGTGTTAGGAATCATTATGAATTGCATACTGTAACATTTACTGTTTGAATTGCACAAATTGATATGGCTTCAGCTGAGAGAAAGCACAGTTTAGATTTCCCCTACATCATTTTCATATGGATCTGATAGGAATTAGTTTAAAAATTGTTCCGCCCTCAAATACTTTTACATTTTAAGCATCAGTCAGTGACATTCAGTGTATTTTAGGGTTTATTTTGTGAATAAAAAGTTCTGTGATTGACATTTCTGCAGGAATATACTGTACCTTTACTAGAGATAGTGATTGCCTATATGATACAATGATCTGTGGATTATTCACATATACAGCTACAGATCTATTGTTTTACCTGCTGGCTCACTGGTTCGTGACATTCGACCACAACAAACAGAAAAGTCAGACATACACACACAATAAAAAAAAAAAAAGTCAATTCAGTAACTCAAGCAAGACTAAGCTTTGAAGTTAAATATTTGAACTGATGTATTGAGGTATGGTTTGTCTTTGTTTTTAACACACATTTCTATTCCTCTATGATAGAGAAGTCAATTTATTCACCATGGCTAGAAAGGCTCTTTAATCCTAAATTCTGTTTGTCCACTTCATACCACTGGCAGGCTCTGCAGCTTTCTCGTCGAGGCTGTGGTGGCATCA
Organism: Thunnus thynnus; assembly: GCF_963924715.1. Classification (NCBI taxonomy): domain Eukaryota; kingdom Metazoa; phylum Chordata; class Actinopteri; order Scombriformes; family Scombridae; genus Thunnus; species Thunnus thynnus. Next base: position 10,816,920 of record NC_089538.1, on the reverse strand, counting down.
CTTACTAGTGATTTATTGAAAAAAGGATTAAAATGCTTAGGAAAAAAAGGCAATAAATATCAACTGACCCAAACATTAATCTACATTATTATGGTGAAGAAACAAAACATGTTTGAGATTTGTAGCAGACATTAATATGTAAGTGAAAATGTTATGAAGAAATCAGATCAGCACCTCCAATAATTTCCTGTGAACTTACACCAACATCAGATTCTGGTGCATTGGCATTCATTTTGAACACATTACCTCACAATGTATTTGCTGTAGCGGTTCATGGAGTCTGGAAGCCATTGCATCATTTGAGCAACTAATTAATGCAATTGCAGTGTGCGACACACAGCACCAAAAAGACATTCACCCCCCAAGCCTGAGGCTCCACAAGCTCAGACAAATACCAAACTAAATAACCCAGCTTTGTTTTGACTACTGTTCTGCTTTAGTTTGCCACAGTCTGGTAAAGTCCCGGGTGCTCATTTCACGTCTCTGCCTGGATGTGTGAGTCATTACTCAAATCCAATTTGCCTGCAAGCCTTTATGTTGCCCGCTTTGCTCATGTGTCTTTCTGTCGACATATAAAAAGCTATCTCTTTCTATCCCTGGCATGTGACCAGCATGTTTTTCCTTATTCTCCAAACATCATTTGGCGAGGGGGACAATGAGTAGACAAGATGCCATTTTTACCGAGGGCAAGAGAAAATGAAGCCATTCATCTCCCACTAGGTCATGAAAAGAGATGGGAAACTCAGAGGGGAAACACTAGTCTGCTTTCCGTTATATTTTCATAGATGGGGAGGCTGTGTGAATGCCTCTCATTAGAACGGTCCCCCTCCTTTCCAGCCCCTACCCCTGTGGCACTGACTATGGTCTGTGCTGACTGCTGCCACTACGCCCAGCTGTGAACAGATGGGTGGCACAGAGCTGGCCAATATGTCAGGCCTGATGGTGTACTGCAAGAAATATAAAGATTTTGCTCGGTGGCATACTCAGTTCAGATTCAGTAAATGCAGTACAGAGATCAGAGGTGTGCTCGAGAAGATTATCCTGTAACCGTACAACGTGGCCCATTCGAACCACTTTGATGAGGCAGTGTTCATCCTTACAAAACTGTCTCAAAAGTACCATCTCATTGTTTTTGCTGGGAAGGCATTTTAAATATATTTGCTTCCCAACTCATTAAACAGTTTGTCTGCTCATGCCGTTCGCAGTCAATAATAAGAATTTAGCAGCAGCTTCTTGGCAACAATTCACTTTATATTGTGCCATTTCATCCGTAATAAAATATGACTTGACTGTCTGTCCCACATTACTTTTCCCGAGGAGAAACCAGAGCTCTTGTTGGTAACGGCGGTATATAACCCATTCTAAGCCCGGTGAGATTGATGAATACTTGATGGGAACAACTGCTCCTGAAAGTATGCTACAGGAAAGTTATAAAATTAACAAAAGCAATCACAGTGGGTATGTCAGTGACGGCGAACCAAAACTGTCAACTCTAATTGTTTCCATGCCACTGTATTTGGAGAATACAGAGGTCTCTTGCTGTAACATCAAGACTGGTTTGTAGAAGCAAGACAAACTTGTTACAATCTCATTGTGAGTTAAAAATAAAATAGCACTATAATAGTAATTGTACAACAAACCATACAACAAATTTATGTAATAAGTGCTACATGTGTTTAAAATGTGTGAGCGACACAAACTGTAAAAAAAAAAAAAAAAAAAAAAAAAAAAAAAAAAAAAAACTCACTTGGGAAAACCCTTAATATTACCCAATTTGACTAATGGCAACAAACTGATTATTCTCACAAAAAGAGACTGTAGTGCTATTGTTGGCCTGACAAACATGATGGAGGCAATGGACTGTGTACATCTGTATCATAGCAGAATCACCAAAAGCATTTTTAGAATTAAAAAAAAAAAAAAATCTACGTAAAAGTTATCTGGGATGGCAACCTAAACATCCTAAATGTGATATTTCTCTGTCCCGGATGACTTCTTTGTGTAGAGGAATCCTGGGACGAACAGTGGTGTCTAATGCCTAATAAAAAAATAAAAGCAAAAAAACCAAACACAAGTGCATCAGTGCATTTGTTCATGGAAAAGGTATTACTAGAAATTTGGAAAATAATTCATAAGGAGCCACATTTCGTGAGCTATAAAGTATGTAAAGATGTGTTCAGTGAAAGCAGAATTTGCAACAGACCCCTAATGTTTTGTCATTTCAACACACTCCAGGACTCCATTTTTCTAAGCGGTCAAGTGTTGAAACAGCAAGGGCTGCACAGCTTGTCATCTCCCCCCCTCCAAAAAAACAAGATGGACTCTTCTGATAAATGATTAGCTTGATGAGGAATCATGATCTAGATCAAGAGCAGGCTAATGTCAGCAATCTGTGTTGTCCATCTGTCTCATTACCCAACCAACCACCTAACTCACTCCACACGTAGAGAAAAGCAGATCTGCTTTCTGCAAAAATGCAGCTGTGAATGAGTTTCTGCTCAGTTTTTGGTTGTTTCCAAGATGCCTGTAAGATCTTAATGCATAATGTATGATCTGTGTGGTTTTCCCCCCTCACGTCCTGAAATAATGACCCTGAAGCTTGTATCTTGTTTGGGGCTAAACCTTTACATGGAGGTGGCATGGTTACCGCATTACCGCGGTAACACAATCACATCACGCCCACCACAGAGTCAAGATGATCACTGCTTCACCACTCAGTGTGCGGTTCGAGTGATGGGACATTAGTTATTTTCTCAGTCTTGACATAAAGAATGACGTGCCTGCTGAATGCCGACCAATATTCCTGCTGGAAAGTTGGCTACTTAATGACATCACTGGAATAAAGATAAACATTTAGACTATAGAGGCTATAAAGAATAGACTACCACAGGAATAAATGCACTCAAAGTTTACCATATTGGTCCAAATATAAGAAAGGTTTTTTTTCCTGGAAATACATCTGAAAAAGTGAGGTCGTCTTGTATTCTGGGTCTACTCAATTACACGTTCACAACATCAGATATTCTTTTTGAATGGATAAAGTACTGGTGTAAAACCGACCCCTACATGGAGTCTTGCATTATGGGTCGTTTGCAGCATTAATGTTGCTACGCTAGTGAGTGTCTTAAAGTCTGTTTATAGTGAGTGTGTTAGAGTCAGTCAGCCCTAAAAAAGTTTCGTTAGTCCAGCCTAACCTGCAGGAGTTTCTGAAGGCTCATGTAACGTGTTTTTCTGCCACAGAGGAAATAAATTCATGATGAGTGAAAATGAGTCCAAAGCGTCTTCCAATGTCTCTACTGCAGAAACAGAATATGTCAAGCCGCCAAATACCACTGTCAGAGATGATAAGCAGCTCAAAAGGACACACAGGCAGTCTTATAAATGCTAACAGCTGAAGGAAATATTTTTGAGAGTGTGAGAGTATGTAACTATACTATGATGTAAGTTATATTCAGAAAGTATTTTTCCAAAAACAGGTGTTGGAAAAGTGGGGGGGTCGTCTTATAATCAAAGTCCCCTTGTATTTGGTCCAATACGGTATTTAGGAACCAATTATTTTATAACATCTGAAGTTTAAATTATTTTTTATGGCAGTTATCTTGATGGTTTGAATGGTTTCACTAATTTGTGCAGTAAGGAAAAAAATCAATACTGTGGCAACTCCACCTTTACTCAGAACTGAGGAGGGGGTGCTGTATTTGGAAAGCACAGAAAATAGGGGAGGGGGCTAAGTGGGAAGAGCATCCCTGGTTCTGTAAGTAAAAGTACATTTTTCCTAATGACAGTGCTACATGACTTACAGTTGAAGCACTTGTACGGCTTGGAACGGCATTAAATATTTCCCAGATGAGTCAGTACAAAAGATTAACTATTGCATTTCATCAATGTTTGATAAAGTCCAAGGTACAAGTCTGTGTACATAACAACCTTTGAATTGAAAACACAATCTGCAGCATAAATCAATTTACTTTTGGTTTCTAGATCAGTTTTGGGTGAATTATGCAACTATGATGCTGTGTTTTGTTCACAAATCCAACAACAAAGGGCTTTCACAAATTCACTAAAGCTCTGATTAGGCGCTTCTGACTGGCATCTTACACATAGCAATGGCACCTGAGGCTCATGGGTATTGTTGTATTTACACCCATCCACAGGATTGCTCAGGAACAAAGCTAAAATAATTATAGCAGGTGGTCATAATATAAACCTTTATGATCATTACATCCAGGAGAGTCCCGTGTTTCTATGTTAAGAACCACTGAGGAAATCATTTCAAACAAAAGCAATATAGTATGGGTAAAAACACTTTCATTTCCCGAAGCTCATCCTTGCTTTGCATTTCTATATGCAAAATAAACAAATCTTAGACTTTTATTCATTCACAGTTTATAGGGTAGAGAAGGTTAGTATAGATACACACTGCACAGCATAATTTCACTGGTGCTATCTAGCTTTGGAAATTACAATCTTTAAACTTCTACGAGAAAACACATGAAGAAGGCTCCAAAAACCTAGCTTAGCATAGTTGATCATTATGGTAATGAGACTTCAAATTTGGGGAGAACATAACTGTGTATGTGGGATGGGAAAGTACAGAGCCCCAGAGTGGTCATAGAGAGAAAAAAATATATATAAAGGCTACGTTTTACTACATCAAGTGCTCAAAATGCTATTGTGTTTGCACAAGATACAAGTTGTTTCCACTTTCTGATTAATTTGTGGGCGCAAGACACAGCTGACACATAGCTCTTTTTTTATTCAGGGGATAGCGATCAGTGTTGTTGAATGAGTTGTGTGCCTCTTTATGCATGGTGGGTGTACTTGAATTAAGACTTATTGTAGTTGTGTGTTGATAGCCTACCTCTTCATTCAACATAGGCTTTATTATGATGAAGAAATTGATGCCAAGTTAACGTTGATTTTATAGTTTAGTCCTTTGTTGGTGCACTCTGCAGCTCACTGCACCTGTGTGTATGAATATGTGGGTGCGCAAAACATGCCTTGCATAATTAGAATGTACTGTGATGTAACCCCATAAGCCAATTAGCTGTAAATAAGGCTCTACTATAGCAAACACATGGTGATTGATATCCTAATCTAGTAAACTAACAAGTATTTAACAATTGCAGTGCAATGATAGTGACTGAATCATTGGTACAGTACATTCTGCTCTCTGTATATACACTCATGCCCACAAATTAACCAAAAATGTGGGAATTAATTGTATCTCACGCACACGCAACAGCATTTTGAGCGCTCAATGTAGTAAAACGTGGCCTTGATATATTTTTTTTTTCCTCTCTGTGACCACTCTGGGGCTCCATAGGGGAGAGAAGAAAATATGGGTTGTCAGCATGGCCAAAAAAATAATATTTATACCATCATCATGAACATCTTGCCACTAATACCTGTATTTATGTCACACAGAGAGATCTGAAAGGTACTTGTCACATGGCGCCCCATGCAGGCAATGTAAAGGATAATGGTGAGTGATGTGGTGAAATGGCTCACAAAATGAAGTGCTGCTCACTTGAGCTTTACCATATACTGCACCATCCATTTGAATTATCTGCGGTCTGGTAAACACACCTTGTGTGGCATGCAATGTTCATGTGAAAGCACTCAAAAACCTCTGTGCAATATGCGAGCTGGCAAGTGTGAGGTGCACCCAGACAGTGTAATTTTTCACCTGTTACATGACAGAGGTCTTAAACTGTCACATGTACAGGTTTTGTTCGAGGGAGATCTTGAAAAATAAACCGCTAGTGTTTAGATCTTACATATACTTGCACACACACATACAGTGAAAAACTAAATCAAAACAGGTTGGATGGCAAGAAATGATCTCTTGCTTTTAACCAATTACAGCCTTAGTATGCCAAGCACTGAGCAACGCCATGCATTAGTCTCTTCTGTTGCCTACATTGGACAGCAATTGCTAAATGCAAATTTTAACACTGTAGAAGTGACATTGGTCGCACATCACTTGTCCCATGGGTACCTGGCATTTCTGTGCAGAATGTAAGGGACGCCAATCCTGCCAACCTCTATCCTGGCACCGAGTTGACCCAGACTGCTGCCGATGGCATTATCACCAGCTTCCCCACCTTCCCTGGCATGTCATGTCTGGCTAATCTCATAGCCAGTTTGTATCTTGGCTTGGCAGAGGCTCGTCATGAGGTCTTTGAGCTGGTGCAGGGACAACTTCTATGCCATCAGAGGGAGTACAAAGGCAGTGTAAAGTCTAATCCTGCTGTCAGGTTCATTCATTACAGGTAAAAGGTACAAGGCTCAAGTATCTCCACTTTTAGACAGGCTTTACACAGTAAGCCCTTTTCACAGCAATGAAAATTACCATTTTTGTGATGGGGTGAATTCAGAATACAGGATTGGAACATACTGTCACACTCACATTGATTGACAGGTCTATAGACACATGTACTAACCTGAAGACAGCATCCTAATCAATGAGTATGTTTACATGCACAAAATATTCTGTTTTTTGCCCTTGTTCAAAAAAGACAAGGGGCCTCATTCACTAATACATGCATAGAAATGTTCTTACTTTGTGCACAAAATAAGTGCGCACGCAAAATTACCATCGGATTCATGACATGTGCACATTGGCCAATTTTGTTCTTACCTCCATGCGTATGTTAGTGAATCAGAATCATTCTAAATTGACAGTCGCATGCCCGCTATCGGTAATCAGCATACCACCACGCCCCCATTTCTCTACATAAGGGAAGCTCTGTTGTAGAGGTGCAGCAGTGCTGTCACTCGTTGCAAAGAGGGCTGTGATGGTGAAAAGGTAGAAAAACTTCACTGCTAACCAATTGCAAACAATAGTTTCAGAAGTAGAAGCCAGAAAAGGCAGATCTGGCTGGTAAACATGTCATTTGGCACATTAATTATTATATGAATCCTGTATACAGCCTGCATACCTGTTGCACCACTACCGTGCAGTATGTGGTAACAACATAAAAAGTTGGTAAATGTGTAGATCTGTGGAATTGATCTAAATAAATATCTACTGCTGCACCAGGTGCACATCGTGTTTCATCTCTGACCACAATACGCCATGATGTACTGAAGGCAGAGTTCCCTCCCTGTGCCACTACTGAACTGTCAGGCTGTGAAGAACACTGAACAGAAAAAATCTGATATATAAGCCAATAAATAGATTGTGTATTATTAGCAATTTCACATTTTAAATGTTGTATATTCAGGCCCATTTTTAAAATTGTGGTTCTAACATACTCTTTACACTGAATAAATATTGACTACATCATTTTTCACAACCGTGGGATGTTTATGATTTGTGTGTATGCATGGTCTAAGGCAGTTCTAAATTTATTTGCAGAGTAAGAACAAATTCAGGTAAGAACATATTGATGTATCCCGGATTAATGCTTAAAACTTTTGTACGCACGGTTTAAGCACAGATTTGTTCTTACGCACTGTTTGTGAATGATTGATTGATATTTATCAATGATATTTATAAGTGATATTAATATGACTGATATAAATTTATAGTTACAGGCACATCCAGTACCTAGGTTGTCCCATGATGTTTACTACAGTGTTTTTGGTGCATCTCACCGAGTCATCACCGTCAGTCCATGGCTGCATGTTAGGATAATAACCATTCCCCTCTGTCCCTGTTATGGAGACGGCACGCTCTGTTTTCCCAGCCCACCCTGAACAGCTCTCCACTGTCCTCTCATTCATCTCCTCTGTCTGCCTTCCTGCTCAGGCATATGTCATTTTGCCTGCACAGGGGTGCGTTACACAACCAGCCCATCATGCATCTCTATCCCAGCATTGCAAATTGTTGGCTAGTTGGTTTGTTAAAAATGCAAAACAGGTAAACAGGCAAGAGGCCGTGTGTTGTAAACTGCAGTAAAAACCCCAACTGAGATGCATATTCTGAACATGCTGTATACATTTCCAAAGAATGCACCTAAAACCTGAATAATATCAGCATGTCTTAATCGGAAAATGCTATATTCGGAATAAGGCCTAATTTCAGAATATCCAAACGGAATATGCTGTTTACATGACCCGTATCAAATTTGGAATATTGTCATATTTGGAATAATAGTGGAATATTAGTGTGCATGTAAACACAGTCACTGTTGTTAATAGTATCTTATGCCATTAAAGGTTCCTTTAAAGCCTTACAGGAGTAAATACACGAGTAAAACAGACCAAATTAAGACAAGTTCAGAAACACATAAAATTATTGTTTATCATCCAAGTCAAACTCTTCAATATGTGTGAATATAACTTATTAATACAATCAAAAATGTACTGATTAGGTCTTTAGCAGCCTTTTGGCTCAAAGGGATGGTGTTTAAATTATGAGTGGAGACCCACCAGACTGGCAGGCCGACCACGGCTGCAAAAATTAAGAAATATTACCTGTGGGGAAGGATTCTGAACCTAAAAGCCGGAGGCCATATATTATCCTGATAAGTCATGTCGACCTGAGCCAGCGGACCCATTGTCAAGCCCCACCACCTAATGACGGGAAACTGATAAGCGGGCATACCATGTCATCGGCGATGTAAAACAAAAATAGATTCAATTAATCATATGAATTGCTAAAGAAAAAAGAAGATGATGGGACAGGCTCCAGCCAGGTATAAGGGCCTAATGAAGAATAATTGGTCAGTGAATCATTAGGGTTTGAGTGGAAGGACATGAGATTTGAATGCCTGGATAAAGAATGGAGAGTGTTGGACTATCTTTAGGAATACAGTAGGACAGAAAGTGTGTGAATGAATAGTATTCATAGCTGACAATACCATTATGTATATTTTTCTTAATCATTTTTATAATTTATTTCAGTGCTACATTTTTGATAAGATAATACTTTACTTATATACCTGTAGTTATTGTATATACTGTATACTGCATGTAAACCTGTATTTGTGTATGGTGTATTGTATATTATAGCCACAACTGAAGTAAATGAGTAAGGAGCACTGACATGCATGACTCCTTCCCTCATGGTCTCCACACCCCAATCCCACTCAATTTAAATGTAGTTAGTTTAAGGGGAACTATGTTAACAGAATTAACAATGCCATTGTTGAACAGACTTTGCTTTATAAATGTTTGTCCAGTGAATTGAGAGTGAAAGAATGAGGAGAGTTGTGTAGTAATATAGCAAGCTTTATAAAAAAAAAATCTAATTTAAGGCACTGAAGAACATCAGATGCGGCACTATCTCAAAGCTTGTTAAAGTGGACTGACTTGCTTGGAGACATTGTCGATGCCCTCTGAAATGTGAAATTAATATCTGTATCTTTGGGCAAGTAAGGAGAAACAAGTCTAATTGCCTGCACACTAAGTCATTTATTTATAGATCAGATTTATGTCCAAAAGACTTTTTCACTACCAAGCTGATAAACTGAATAGTATCCCCGTAGTCTGTTAACACTGTTTTATAATAGCTAAAATTAAAGCTGTTTGATGGCTCCTCTTAACTAAAAGGTTGGTAAGAAACTTTGTCACAGCTCATTCTGAACACCTGAGGATGGTACATTGATATTTTTGATTGATAACTACCCTGCACAGTTTTCTTGTTTAATTTCCTGCTTGTACTTTCACTAGGGGTGTAGCATTTCTTTTATGTAGATTTGTTGTGAATATTCCACAGTCAATGGCTGACTCTTTTCTCTTTTTTACACAGAGAACCTTTGGATAGGAGGCACACATGTAATAAAAGCAAGAATCATAAGCTAATATAGAAATCAGTTTTTACATAAATACAAGTATATGGGTTTGTTTTGCCTGTTTATACAAGTCAGTCTTGTCTGTATGTTTGTTTGCTGTGGTATTGCATGTGTTTTAACTGTTATGTCTGATTTAAAGATCTGCCATCTTACCTTTTCCCCATTTCTTGAGGAGGACCACAATATGGAAGTATCATACTAGCCTCTTTTTATGTGGAGGTCTACTGGGGTATTTCCTAATTTCATTGTCCTAAGACGTGCAATGCAATTCAGCACGCCAAGCATCAGCTTGTTCCATTATCCAACTGGTAAAATGAAAATTGAAACAGGAAGTCAACAGCCGGAAACAGACACAGTGCGCCTTCAAAGTAAAAAAGTTGCACGTTTTGAAGCGTGTTGGCTGCAGCGGTCAATTTAAGGAGAAATAAATTAATTAATCAATAGCCTAAATAATGAATATAATCCATAACTAGTGGAACCAGCCCCGGGGATTTTCAAAGTAAACACACCATGTTTTACGGAGATGCACTGAGCCGCTGTAGACATTTAAAGTCCAACTTTTATGTGTTTGTGGTCTTGTTGTGTGCATGACTTTATTGAGTTAACCTCTCCAACCAAACACAGTTTAAACTGTTTACCTGCCCTCAGGCGTAGCTAACTGTTAGGTTCAGAAGATAAGCAACACTAGAAATGCTAATTGGTTTGTGGGTAAACTAGCTAGCTGTTGTAGCAAACAGGCTGCTGTTGTCTGCTAACGTTACTCATGTATTATTATTTGCAGCTGTTTTGCACCTCATTTGGATATATGCTCATCTATGTCTGTGCGAAATGTCTATATTTATCGAAGACGTGACTTAACTGGATCCTCTTCAGTCATATGTAAGGATTAGGGGTGTTTTGACATTCATTTTTTATTTATTGAGCTCTGGTGTGGTCTTTGTGTTCACAAACGTGTATATTACCAGCAATGTGTTTGTGCATGCAGACTACAAAGTAAACAAATGTTCTAAATAATATAATATAGAGAGTAGAGTCCATTATTAAGACAGTGACACATTTAAGTCGTTTTAGCTCTGACATATTTGATTTGAAATGAAACAATGACTGAAATGAAAGTGCTGACTTGGTTTTAAGTAGTTTTATTGTGTTTACATCCATACGGGGTGAACAGTGAAGCAACTGAAGCCCCCTTTTTTAGGTCGTCTTCAATTTTAGGACAATGCAGGAGGAGGATGATCCTAAGTATACAGAAAATGCAGCCAGGGAGTTTTTTTATGACCCAGCAGTGGGATGTTCTCAACTGGCATTGTCATTCACCTGACCTCAGTCCAGCTGAACAGGTGTGTCATTCGCCAAAAATCAGACCTAAGGCAAAAGTCCAGTTTGCGGTTCAGGTCTGGCATAGAATCACCAGGGGAGATATAAGTGTCCTCTGGGATCACAGACTTCAGACAGTTAATGACTGAAAACTATTTGACACTAAATGTTAGATATCATGACCAAAGTTTGTTTTAGAGGACTTCAGTTACAAGTAAAAACTAAAGCTACAGTTCCTACACTGTTCATCTGTGGCTGTAAACACAATCAAAGTCAAGAGGAAAGATGAACCTCATAGTCATGGTTTCAATTCAAAACCAATGTGTTAAAGTACAGAGAAATTACAACAGAACCAACAAAAATGTGTCAGTGTCAATTTAGTCCTTGAACAGTTTTAGTGGTCCGATTACAGTTCCCTTATTGAACCTTTGCTGGTGCCCAACTTAGCATTACTGGAGTAGACAACATGTTGGGACTTTTCTCAAGGAATTTCCCCTCAATGTTTTCCAGGTCTACTTGTTGGCACCACCACACTGGCTTCCTTCACCATGTTCACCTGTCGCAGGCTGGCAAGATGCAAAAGCACTCAGGCTTTAAGGGGCATGGAGGTATGTGTAAAAGTTAAGTAAGCGGATTCACACCAAATTTACCATCTCACTAAGGCATTTGTTTTAAACTTAACATAACATTTTCTTTTATAACAGAGTTTCCAGAGGATCAGAGTAAAGAGCGTGTGAGACACCAGGGAAGACAGCTGTGGATGGCATGTCCCTAACCTCGGATGGTTTTGTTGGGGTTTCATATGTCTGCTCTGAGTTCCTAACTATACCTACCAGGACTGGCTTTCACAGCAAAACACAGTTTCAGTGCAAAGGACTAAGACACACATGGTGCAGGGTCTTTACAGTTACTGAAAAATTAATAATAAATGAGTTTAGAATTTGTATTGATCAGTGATTACATACACAGCCTGGCCTGATTCTTCTGTAAGAAAGAATGCAGCAATCCAGAGAGGCATCACATAGTTTAATGCCAGATGTCTTACAAAGTATGACAAGATATGTGGTATCAGTATAAACAATTGCAAACAAGTAGTAAGTATTAAATAGATTTTTTGCATGTACCAATTAAAGTACTGCCTTTTAATTTACTGGATGGTTAGAAGAGATGGTTAATTTTTGTACAGGTGATGTACAAATGCATTAATTCTTCATCATCTTGTTTTTTTTTGTCATATGACCTCTGTCTTCTTCAAAATAAATAAAAGGTATACTCTGTTTGTTGCTGAAATTTTCATCCTTTTTTTTTTTTGCCAGCAGTCTAAACACTACAGTGGCTCACCTAACAGTCACTATTTTAGTGTTTTGTGAGCAAGGTTAGGAGGGTTACTTTAAAAATGTATTCCCATACAATTACTAATTACGTTTTAAAAAATGTAGTCACTAATCTAATCCAAGTATCACAATATTAAAATAACGTAACTTGATTACTTTCCAGTACTTCTGGATTACCTCAATACCAAATATGCAAATACAGTCAAGACAACAGAAAAGAAACATCAGTAAGATGACTTTTACTTTAGTGTATTCAGTAAGACAACAGAACAATGTAACCTTTGAAAAGAAAATGGGGAAACAAAGACTTTAGCATCAAAAATGTGTCCTCGGCTCAGTGTATTTTTAAAGAAAAACTTGCTTTTCATTAAGCAAATTCAGGCAGCAGCCTACAGACCTACAATGAAAGTGCACAACACATGATGTACATCACAGTGAACATTCTAAGGGAAAGCCTCTGACGAAAGCGCTTAGCTCACTGGCTGTGTGAAGCTATCACACAGGTAGATTGTATGTTGCAGCGGGGGAAGACTTCCCACCGGATATTCGTGCCCACTCTACGAGAGCTGTCCTCCTCCACAGCTCTTTTCAGAGAAATGGCAGTGGCAGACACATGTGCAGTGGCATCATGGGCTTCACCGTGTCCTTTTATTCAGTTCTATCTGTGTGATACGTCTGAGTTTTCTCTGAATCATTCAGTATTGAACACGCTCGGCAGCTGTGGGCATGTTACACATACACAGTCATCTCGGTGGAGCGCTGTTATGTGTACTACAAGCTGTCATGTACTCAAGCTCTCTTTTAACTTATTTGTACGAGTCTTTGGAACTACCACAGTGCGTAAACACCGTCCCTGCACGCTCTCCAACATAAGTTCACTGTGTGTACATGCCCCCGCTGTGCACACCTTCTTGCACCATGTGGTATCATCCTCTACTCACACCATCATGAATCAGTGAGTTATTTTGCTCTCTTGTTCCTGCTCTGCTAGCGTTTGGGACTTTTACAGTGCATGGTAGTACATCATTCTTTATTTTAAAATTGTAATCCTGCTAATAATCCCTATTTCCAATAAATGTATCAGTAATCTGATTACGTATTTTTCCAGTAACTTTAACATTCCATGTATTCCATTACTCCCCAAGCCTATATGTGACTTCACCATCCTAAATATAGTGACAAGGGGAATGTCCTGATATAGTTTTATGAAATTTGAGTAATTTTAAACAGTGAATATAATCTGCAACCTTTGATTGGATGTAAGGCTTAATGTTGTTTCCAAAACTCTGCTTTGTTTTGCATAATCCTGAATGCAACATCACTGAGTGTGAGTACTTACTGTATACCTACATGAGTACTCATTCAGGTGAAAGATATTATTGTCAGCTATGTTATGAAGTGACCAACTAATACATGCAATCTTACCCTTCTTAAAGATTCATGATGGTAATAAGCAATATTTAACTTAATGTAAGTGAAATGTGGCAAAAGAGCCCAAATTCAGACTTGCTTAACCCTATCTGGGCTTCACATTTTTTAAAGATCTTTATTGAATTTCATAATAAAAAAAAAATACAAATACAGTATATTAAGCAATAAAGTGCAACCAGTGTTAAAGTTCAAATATGTATGAAGTGCAGTAATCTTATATAAAGTGCTGTCAGTTCATAAGTCTAATATATTCCAGGGAAGGGGCTGAAATTTGTCCAGACTTCTCCTCCTCCAGAGGTCAGCAAGTATCTGTTTGATTAATGTGTCACTGTCGATTACAGTCTGCTGTATTACCACAGCACATCTTGTTTTCCACAATTTTAAACATACAACACCTATAATAATTTGTACCAATTCTGTATGTTTAGATGAGAATTTATCTTCCATAACGCAATACATGACAGATTTATAACATAAATCAAACTGTACACCGAGCGCTTTCAGTTTATCCCAGACTTCCTGAGCTCTGTAACAGTCCATTAGAAGATGCTGCTGTGTCTCATCATCGTTGGGACATTCTTTTGATGTGGCATAACTCCAAGAAACAACTGCTCTAACAGGAAGTCTTCCCACAGATATCAGCCACCAAACATCCCTAATGCTCTCTGACAGATTCTTATTTTTTTTAGGTTCTTTATCACCTCTGTGTCTTCATCATAAGTTAAGTTTTTATCATCAATTAATCCCCCATATTTAAAACCATTTATTTTATTACAAATCATTTCGCTGTGTAAAACATCTGTAATGGATATTTTTACTCTTATGTTTTATTGTTTTAAGATTACATGCACTGTCTTCTATTAGGCCTGTACTGTCTTATGGCTGAATGCCGAGACTTCCTGTCTTCTTCCTCTCTTGTGTGAGCATGTTCAACTGCTGGTTCCCAGAATGTTAACAAGGGTGAAGCTGTGATTCTGCCTTCAACCTTAAAACTCAGCAGATAAAAGACGCAGGTGCGGAAACCCCCGTAGATAGAGCTATGAATGGACAAAGGACAACTGTTAGGGTGACGCATTGTCACTACATATTCATTCAGGCATGTCTTTCAGCCTAGCAAACTGGGAGATCCGCAATTCGCGAATGTGAACTCTGGTTATTGCGATAAACCTCTGACAGACAACTTGCTCTCTGTAAAATCATTTTAAATTTCCATGACACCACTGCAGTCTATTTCTAAGTGTTGGTATTGTGTAATAAAATCTCCGTATAACAATATATAATAAGTTTTGCCTCCTCTTTTTTCCCCCACTTTGAAAGATCTCCAACCCAGAGAACATTTCTGGTGATGGCAGCAGTTTTTTTTTTTTTTTTTTTACAAATGTAACTTTTCATCTGTCACCAAGCTCTATAGCACCCGAACCACCATATTATTTGCTTTTATATACTAATTCTCTTCCCTGGTTGCTCCCCAGATTAAGTTGACACACTGTTTGTTTATATGGGTTATTATTTTGTTGGGTGGAGAGAAAATATTTGCAAGAAAAAGGAGCTTTGATAGGATGAAGGTTTTGACATATTTTCTCTTGTTTTGTAATGAGTATCTTTGTTTTCCCATTTCTGTACCTATTCTTTAATTTCACACAATTTCTTCCTCAGTTTCTTTCACTACATTCACTGTTACTATTATTGTTCTTGTTTGACTTCAATATTAATGTTTTGTCTGTCACTCTCTGCTCTGATCCAAACTCCTATTTTGATGTGATTTAGTTTTGCATGAAGATGCATTTTCATTTAAAATCAAATGATTAGTGAACGCATCCCTCTCTGTCTGTTTTTTTTTTTATTTATGATGACAGTAATGTCATCAGCGTAAGCAATAGCAGTAACTTTGTGTGCATGGCCTACACATGTTCCAGCAATGACTGTCATTGTTTATGTGTTTAATTAGAGGGCTGATGGCTAAAATATAAAGAGCTGCCGCCACTCAACGGACAGCCCTGCGTCACACCTCTCTCCACTTCAAAAGATTCAGTTAAAAACCCATTGACATTTACACGGACACTTGATTTTCTGGGCTTCACAAGACCCATACGTACTGTTGAGAGAATGATTGCAAGTTCAGAGCCTTCCTAATGGAGCATGAGTAGCATTTTAGAAGACAAATCTAACAGACAGACCACACATTATTAAATGTATCATGAATCATACAGCAGGCCTCAAGTGTTGCAAACATCCCTCAATTTCTAATGAATTTTCTTAACCTTGCTCATCTCCCTTTCCCCAACAGAGGATCAACAAGAATGGGCTAAAGATAATACAACAGGCCTAATGTTTCAACACTTTCAACAACTTTTAAACAGTTTGTCATATAAATCAAATAATATTTTTTACAAACTCATGTTGTGTGATCAAACATGGTTTAAACTCACAATAGTGGAAGATCACAAAGTTTTCAGTACTTCCGTATAGAATGTTGGATTTTTGTGTCATTTTATTTAGTGTATATGTATCATATCATACATACATTGTGATGAAAACAGGCCAACAACCTCACTATGACTCATGGTATTAAAATTAACTTTTTTGCCTACCAGTCGCTCAATAGATTGTTTTTTTGGCTGCTGAGTGAAGCAAATCTACCAGCCCCTTGCATATTTTGCCAGCATTTGGCTGGTGGCTGGTGCTAATTTTGTGTCCTGCTATGACTGTACTGAAAATTGAAAACTCTAATGTGGTTTTCATATTGAGTGTAGCCATGTTTTATGTGCAGTGTTCAGAGGACTCGCCTCAAACTGAAACATTAGAATGTAAATTGATAACCTACAGTTCTTATACGAGACAGTTTCAAAATGCCTTAATGTGTTACTGAGCTAATTCAGTGAAAATTCCAAATTACACTAAATTATTTGTGTACTTACTGCAAGTTTATTGTGTTTAGTTACCACCCATGATTCATAACAATCTATATACATCATTTATTTGATTTTAAGGGGGGAAAAACATCATTAAACCCATTATTTCTTTAAGTTAGCAGATATTTATAACCCCCCTCCACTTATTTAAGAGATTTAGCCTTTTAATAGGCTGATGTTTTTATCTCCAACAATGACAAGAGGGGTCACAAAGGGGTAAAATTAACTTTATTTCATGAATTATCACATTTTTTTACTGACAGACTTAGACCATGTTGTGTACACCATCACTGATTAATACAAATCCAACAAAAACAACACCACAATGACTTATGATGAAGAATTAATTTCATGGGACTAGTGTTTCCATGTTTCATGTGTGCACTGTTGAAAGAGATGCTGTAATGTATATTTAAAAAACACTCAGGACTCAAAGTGTGGAGTCTTGGATTGGGTTTCTCACTTCTTGTTTACAATTGTTTGTACTGATATCATCTTGTCATACTTCAATAAGACATCTGGCATTAAACTGTGTGCTGCCTCTCTGGATCACTGCATTATTTCTTACCGAAGAATTAGGCCAGGCTGTGTATGTAATCACTGATTAATTGTTACGAGGGGCTGCAGAACAAGTGAACCCAGATGCAGACACAGATGAGAAGACTGGAATTAAGAAAAAGAGATTGATTACAGACCACAGGGAAATTGGGCTGCAGCCTAGGGGAGTTTGGACTGGTAGCTGAGAGCTAGGAGCTGAGGCTGGGGCAGGGGCAGATAGGGGCAGGGGCAGATAGGGGCAGAGGAAGCAGGTCCAGAGTGAGATCCAGGGAGACTGAGTTGTGCAGGGCTGAAGGCAGAACAGCAGGATTTAACTAGACAAGGGGCAGGAAACAGAGGCCGGAGGAGCAGGCCAGACATGTCCTTAGTTTTAAACTAATTTCTTTTTAAAAATTGTGAACTTACAAATCAGTTAGCTATTTTTATAGCTCCATCTTTAAAGTTCTTCAGCCTCTGCTAAACCAATGATGCGATGATGTCAGACTGTAAACATGCAAACTTATGACCCTCAGATAAGAGGGAATTACGTCTATGTTTACTTGAAGACTCAAAGACATTTGTACATATAAAAAATAAAAATTAAAAAAAAATTACAGCACAGAAACAGCACTCCTACACTGCCTTCTTGGAACTCCCATTAGCCTGTGAGACTTATGACAGCTCAAATGGAATTTTTATGTCTTTAGGAAGGAGGTGAGCCTTAATGGCACAGTCTTCTGCATTATAAATGTAAAAGTTTCCAGCACTGACAATGTAATGGTCTGGCACACGTGTCACATCTCACAATCTTATTCAAAAGATCAGGACTCTCTCGCCACCCACCGCTACCAATCAACCTTTGTATCTATTAGCTGATAAATACAATTAAGACATAGAAACACTTTAACTTAACACCAAAACACACTATGATTGCCGAGTTTATACCAATTTAAGGTATTCTATGCCTCATCAAAGCATTTAAATTAGAGAAATATGTGCTAGTGCTACTTACGTGCATAATAAACAATTTAAGTAATTTACTTTAATGTACTTCACATGTTATATCTGCTTATTGACTCACTGTAGAGTTGCACAAGAGAAGTTTTGCCCTCCAGAAGTAATGAGTACTATATATATTTTTAAGCAGCTGATAATGTGTGCTATTGGTCCTTGGTTTTTATCATTTTTCTCTTCTCCCACCTTGTTAACTTGACTTTTGTTCTCGTGAATCCTCCTTTTATTCCTCAGCTACAGTTCATATGTTGCTCCTCAACCTCATTTCGTTCACTCTTTTCCCTCTGTCTTACCCTTTCCTCCTGTCCCTTTTTGCTTTACACTTTCACTATCTTGCTTCCACAGAGGGCACAAAAGCACAATGTTCTGGGTGCTTGCAAAGCATCTGGCTTCCAAGCCCATACATCCAGCCAGCCAATATGTTTGCTCATACAATGTCTGTACACAAAGTACACTTGTGACTGCTTGCTTGAGTTGTCAAATACAAATTACTGGCCAGCGGGAGTCTGAGCTGTGCTGCAATTCTAAAAAAAAAAAAAAAAAACACAAACTAATTTCCGTGGCTTTATTTTGTTTACAAGACATGGTAGGAAGAGAGAGAAAAAGCTTTTTAAGGATAAGGAAATGTTACCTTAAAGAGTTTGTTTCAACAGACCATGACAAGTGCAGCTGTTACAACACCATAGATGTCAACTTGGACTCTCACATTTGCAAACTGGCCATTATTGCTGTGCTTTTAAGAGATTAAAGTCCAACACTAGCCAAAAGCAATGGATCAGGTATCAATATATAAAAAAAAGTTAGTCTCTTCTGACTGCTGACAAAACCTCCTGAAACATCAAGTACATATTTGTATACACACTGTGTGTGACCTGTCACAAAGCAAAGTCTCAACAGTAGCCATTCTACTAAAACCCAGGAGTGAGAGCTGCTGCCTGCCATCAAAGCAAAAAAGCAAAATGCAAATGATCCAAGACCTTTGTAGCAGGGCAGAATAAGCATCAGAAGCTTCGACACTACCTGAGGAACTAACATACTTGAAGAAACATTTGCAGACGCATCACACAAAGAAATACAAAAAAGTTGTAAAAGTTGCAATCTCCAAGAACGGTGAGTGCCAGAACAACGAAACATAGCTGGAAGCTATACAAGAAATGCCATCCTGAAGGAAACAAAGCAAAGCTGATCATGTTATATTGTGGAATTTGTTGTCTTGAACTTCTGTATGTAGTTTTTGACACTTACTTGAATGTACTGGGCTGCTACATGTATGTACTGAAGCTAATAAACACCTTAGTAGATATGAGTATTAGTATAGGACTGGTAAAGACAGATGACCGATGTTGCAGTATCGGTATTGAAAGTGAAAAAGTGTCAACAAGCCATCTCTGGTGGGGCATTTTTTTTAACATAAATTTGAAATTTAATATATATATACTTAAATATAAATGTTTTACCTCTTAATTAGCTAATGTATGAATCTGTCTGTAATCATTTCCTTGCATTCTTCAAAACAAAGCTCTGACAAAGATCATGCAATGAAAAATGAGAAAACCTTTGCTGAACTTCAACTACTATTCACACTGGGCTTATCTCATTGAGACAAAATGCTGTGAACCACAAACAGGAAAATGCTATGCCTTCTTGTCGGCCCCTGAACTAAATGTATCCATCTGGTCACATCAACAGTCCCTAAAACTGGCAGTGCTTTCTGTTCATATAAAACTGCATTATTGCATGTATTTATTACAAATATTGGGCTTGAGCCAGAAAACAATGTGCCCTTGAGAGAAAACTACATTACTAATTGGGTGCTCTCATGATCAACTACCCTTCAGTGAGCAAAGTTTTTGAGTCTTTTACAGTTGTTTAAGGAAATCCTAGATCAGTTGGGGAAATATTTTATGTAACATAGTAAGACTTTTACTGGGCGTAATTCTATCTCAGTTTTTCATTTTAACCTTGACTGAAAAAACACAGGATTTAATATTTGGTCGGTAATGAGCTGAATTTATATTATTTTTTGGTTTGGTGTAAAAACAACTATGACAGAAATTAGCTGCTCTCTTTCTGATGAGCACTCAATCAGACAAGCGAAGATATGTTTGCAATTAGCCTTGCTTTTCTGTATGTTAAAACTGCTCACACGTCATCTAAATTGGTCAAAGATAAGAAAGACATGTGAAAGGCACCTTTCCTTTTCTGCTATTCACCCTCTTACTTGTTCATTTCACAGGCTGTTAATCATTACTGTGATTATATAATTAAATAACTTTTCTTTTTCTGTGGCCCCCAAGTCTGTCTACAAAGACTGTGCAGTTGCCATGAGCAACGGTGTATGTGCAAAGGAGGATGTGTGACATAATGACAGGAGAAACGTCTGTAGGAGTGGCACCGGGGATGGCTTTGTGTCCTTCTGACGAGCCCGCAGTTGGATTCGCATGACAGAGATCCGCTGATGTCGACAAAGTTTCCACGCCGTTTCGTCGATTAAGCTCGCCATGAGGACGTCACGCCACCCTGCCGTATATTACGAGTACATCTGCAAGACGATTAGCGAGACACATATGCACGTCCAACTCAGAGCTCACAACTGGTTCGGTCAGGCAGTTCTCATCAAAATAAACACGATTGGCTTGTTAATAATTGTGCTGGTTCTAGTGGGTCTGTGTGGAAATTTGTGAGAACCAGTAAATCTATGACAACTATCACAAAAAGCTGTATGCATCAATGAGCATACATTTTTATATGGATGTAAGAACTGAAGCTGAAGAGCACAATCTATACTTACATGCATTGACAGCAGCTGTACTGACTACACTGTGGAAATATCAACTGTGACATCACTTTATCATACTCTGCCTCTTTGGTTGTCCTTAAAAGAGCTATTAGATGTGAGGGACCCAAAGGCCATAACAGAACTTCTAAAACTCTGAGCGATAACTCAACTTCCAGGCCTGTGTCCTCTCTGCGTCTTATTGAGCAAGTATTGGCAGCTGTTCAGAGGAGTTAGGCCCTTCAGGTGCATACACTCCAATAGTGTTTCATTCCTCTCCATTAATTCGTCATCAATATGGATCCATCTTTTGTTGATGGTGGCACAGTTGCACCTTCCTTGCCCTGCTGCACTGCCCTGGACAGCCCTGCTTGAATAAAAATGAGGCCAATTTCTTCCATCACGGCAGTCATTGTGCCATTTGTTGAGTAAAACACACAGGTCCATTATTGGAGTGTCATGAAGCTGTGTGTTTGCAATGCGACAAATCACTGCAGGCTGTCACCCAGGCAGTTTTGTGGCATTACTCTCAGCAGAGAGGAACGCCGTTAATGCTGACAAACACTGGAGAACGAGGGTCATTTACTACACATCCATTAAGCGGGTGCCAATACTCCAACAGCAGCAGAGACGTCTCTCACTCTCACAGGGTTGTGTTTGCATACTGCTGCCCAGCATGAAATCTCTTCAGCTGCTTGCAGTTGTTGAATTCACATGTTCACTAATACTATTAGCACCAGCAGGTAAAATCTGAACAGACATTTTTTTTATCTTCTTAAAGAAACAGAAGTTCGGTTTGATTTCATCTCTCCATTCATCCATCCACCCATCAATTTATTGAAATTAAAATGACAATGGTCCAGCCCAAAGCAGCTCACAGCCTTTGTGTCATTTCCCTACTACATTAAACACTGATCAAACCAACAGACCAAACATTGTTTGGTTTTTTGTCAAAATGACCAGGGAAGCCTTTCAGGGTTGCCACACAGTGTTTTCTTTTGAGGACGCAAGAAAGATCACATACTTTAAATCCCTGTAAAAGCTCTTGCTCAGGGCACTAGTTAGACCTCATTAAAAAGTCTAATCAAAACACAGCAATAGCATAACATGTAAAGTTAATTTGCTATTTTTTTCTTGATGAGCAAGAGACCATAACAATATGAACCCTCTTGGCCCCAATGAAATATTAAAGATACGATCACAGACGACTTCCGAGTAACAGCTCACCTCATTTGAATTCTAGGAAAAATGTAATTTAAGACTTAGGACTCAAAACTCTTTTTTTTCTCTCTATAATTATTGATATTGCCTGAAGGCACTTCCTTTGTTGGATTTCTAATTTACGTAAATGAGTGAAAATTATTTTCACTTTTGTCCCCACCCCTAGTAAGTCAGGTGTGGAGACACTTATTTCCTTAGACAATTGATGCCATGCGTGTGACACAAATGTAACTGATACAACTGAATTTCAACTCTGTTACAGAAACGATATCTAGAATAGATTTCCTCCATAACGCTTTATTAGAGCTGGTATGATGGATGGGTGAGACATTTCAATTCTGACATGAAATATGAATCACTGGAATTGACATTTGCTGACCTGTTCCCATGTGAAGACTATGAAAGGTCCTCTTTGAATAGACATCTTGAATCTCATAAATATGACATAGGAGAACCTATGACCAATTTTGAGGCCAGCACAGAGCACTGAAATAAAACTAACATTGCTAATCTGCACATTTCATGCATCATTAAAACATCAGTTCAGAAGACTGGAGAGAAGGTCATTTCAAAGTAGCATGCTGCTACAAATGGTATGTAATCAACCAATGAATGATCTGTTTGGAGAAATTTTAAAATTGAGGTAAGATGTACAGACTTTGGATTGGGAAGGCTCGTTGGATTTGTGTGCATGTATGTGTGTGTGAGTTTTACTGCAACTCAGCTTGCATCTCACAGCCATGTCACCAATGACTCACTTAATTTATGACCACTGGTCACAGAATTGCTATGATTCTTATAAAATTCCCCATGAATCAACTCTTATAGACTGTTGTGGTCATTGCGGTAAGAATGATGCGCCACAATAGCATGCAACAAACCATGCATGACAGCCACTTAAATTGCATATATAAACACAAAAGTTCAAACATTTTCTCCATAGAGACAGTAATTATAGGATATAGCTCAAAATCACTGGCACCAATAACAGCTATGAATGAAAACAGACTTTATGTCAGAGAGTGGGAATGGTTTTCTGGCTGTGTGACCATTAAAGGAAACAAAGCACCAGTGGAAATATTATGTGAATTGCATCCAGTGCTTCTCCATGGATACATTTAAACAGTTAGGTCATATGATTTATGTTTAAGGAACGTGTTGTCACCACAGAGGGTTTCAGTCAAACTAAGCTGAAGTGTGTGTTAAACGGTTAAGAGTTCATTGCACTCTACTGTACATATAAATGATAGCAAGTGAACAAAATATGCATAAATAAATATATCTAATATTTATTAAAATAAGCAAAGATATAAATATATATTTAACAGTAGAAACACTCATACAAATCATACAAATATATTCAATGCAACTTTTCTTTAATAGTCTCTAATATTTTGAATAGTGTGCTATAATGTTTTTTTTTATATGGAGAGAGGAGCGCCAGTGTGTGACAGGAGGTTTTGGACAAGCTTTGAACAGTCTCTCTTCAATATCAGCATGAATAAAATACTGACATTCAAATGTAGTTTTGCACCACAGCACAACTTTTGAGGCACAGTGAGCCTGCAAAATGTATCAGAAATGGACGCAAATTTATGTGGCTCTACTTGCAAAGCTCACTGATAAACACTGCCATATTATGTGGAATTGTTGGCTCTCCCGTTTCTCCATTCTGAAGACTGACAACTCAAAAATGTTCTAAGTTCAGCCAGTCACAAACCAAGCTAGTGCATTATTTTTTAGCACAAGTGTAGCAGTAGCCATAGGGCAGTGTTTCAACAAAAAAAGAAGACACCTTTGAATAAAATTGACTCCAACTTATTCAGATGGCTTTATAACAAATAAAAATAAAAAATAAAAAAAAATCAACGTACTGCTATGCATCAATTTTACAGCCTTTCCAGTAAGACTTGACAGCAGGAGTTTGGATGGAGGCAAGGAGTACATTAGCAATGGAACAATACATCTCAACACAGCACAGTTAAATCCTGGTGATTAGCAGGAGCAACATTGCAGTGTTTCTTCAGATCCTGAACTGTGAGGCACCAGTAAAGTCAGGTAACAGTACAGTCAGGGAACTGATCATTTGTCATGGCCAAAATGAGAATACCAAAAATGCAGCACTGGGGAGCCCTGGTGGCCAAGCAGTTGAGGTGCCGACCACGGTCTGCAACGTCCCAGGTTCGTGTCAGGCCCAATCTCTCCTTCCCTCATTTCCTGTCACCTCTCTGCGGTCATCTGTCTAATAAAGGCATAAAATGCCCATTCATGAGCACAGACCACACCATTAGCTGAGATACGAATAAATTGTTTATTAAATATGAAATGTGTGAGTAGTGACTGGCAGATGGGAATGGTGGAGCATGATGATGGCTGTGGTATATGGAAGGCTTTGGGAAGGACAGCCCCTCAGGGAACCCTATGAGAGATGACAGAGGAAAGAGACGAAAGATGGAGGGAGGGTGGGGCACGGAAAATGAGAACAAACAGGGCGGAAGGGCGCTATTAGTCATATGAAAAGAAGAGGAAAGTGCTTCAGGTGGTCTTGCACCTGAACTACAACTAAGATTATCTCAACCTTAGAAAAGAAAAGCATCTTTATGGCACACCTCCATTAGAGGTAAAACATGTTCACTTACCAGTTACTTAGTTCATGGCCAGCTTTCAAATATTCAAAGTACACCAAGAAAGTGATTAATTTGCTCACCAACTACTTTGCCTGGAAGTTGCTGCCTACATATCATATATACTTTGACTGGAGACATCCACACTATATTTCAGATCATCCCAAGAGTGCTGACTATAAGCATTGCATTTATCAGTTAAATGTAAAATTTGCACAACAGTCAGTAACCGTTGACATTCAAGTTACAAGTTACAAGTTTATTTAAAGTCCCCTTCCACTCAAAAATGTGTTTTTCTTGTCATCTGACTGTGACATTTGAGCTTCATTGTGCAGAGTGATGTAGGTACAGAGTTTGACACTAGAAGGCTGTTTTCTCGATCATCTGCTGAAGGTGGAAAGTTTCTCTGTGCTCACTGAAAACCTCACTTAAAGGGGTGGGCCTACAGGCAGGATGTGTGACATTACAACTAGTTCAGACCAAATTGATTTTCTTATCACTGATATCACATTTGATTTACTTGATACTGGGTAAATGATTTTGGTGCTATTTTGGTGACAGTTTATTTGTAGACTGTGTCATGGTGATAAGACATTTCTGTACTGTTTTGTTCACGTGTTATACTCAACTCCCTGTTATTTAATAATTCATTTAGGTGCTATTATGTCGCAACAGACACCATTTTGTTTATTTTTATTTTGTAGACTAGTATGATATGATGATGTGACATTGTTTTGTAAATAAAATTTTCAGATTTGGTATTTTATTTGTTTAATTTTCAGATACATTTTCAGCATACCTGAATACAACCATGATTATAACCATATAACATCAATCGCAAATTTAACACTACGACTTTTCAAAGATCACAAATTTTATTGGGTACCCACTCAATTTCCCTGGGTCCTAGGGACTATCAGCATCACTGTATATATCTTGAATCATGTCTGAAGAGGATCTTAAATTTTTTATTACATCACATCCAGTTATCACATCATACACAGTTAGCGCAGTGGGAGAGCAGCACTTTGATGTTGACACGGTTGACAACAACATATTACTAGACAGACTGGAAAACTGGGTGGGACTTTGTGGCACAGTACTAAACTGGTTTGAATCCTATTTAAAAGACAGGGTCTACTCTCTGTCTATAGGTAATTTTTGTCCACTCACATCTGAGCAGACAAAAATGACCTGTGGAGTTCCCCAAGGCTCCATTCTGAGGCCTCTTCTGTTAAACATCTATATTCTCCAACTCATTCAGATTATGGAAAACAACAAAATGTTTCCATAATTATGCAGACGACACACAAATTTACATAACCATATCACCAGGGGACTATAGTCTGAATAAGTGCATTAAACAAATCAACGATTGGATGTGCCAGAATTTTCTTCAGTTAAACAAAGATAAGACTGAAGTAATTGTTTTTGGAGCCAAGGAAGAACAATTAAAAGTCAGCTCCCAGCTTCGATCCATAATGTTAAAAACCACAAACCAAGCCAGAAATCTTTTAGTAGTCATGGACTCAGACCTGAATTTCAACAGCCAAATTAGGACAATTATAAAGTCAGCCAACTATCGCCTGAAGAATATATCAAGAATTAAAGGACTTATGTCTCAGCAGGATTTGGAAAAACTTGTCCATGCATTTATCTTCAGTAGACTGTAATGGTGTCTTT
Source organism: Thunnus thynnus (assembly GCF_963924715.1). Lineage (NCBI taxonomy): Eukaryota > Metazoa > Chordata > Actinopteri > Scombriformes > Scombridae > Thunnus > Thunnus thynnus. Next base: position 10,790,328 of record NC_089538.1, on the reverse strand, counting down.
ATAGGTCTCCCTAAAAAAAAAAAAAAAAAAAATCAATCAGACAGCTGCAGCTGATTCACAATGCTGCTGCTCGAGTCCTCACTAAGACAATGAAAGTGGATCATATCACTCCAGTTCCCAGATCATTACACTGGCTTCCTGTCTGTCAAAGAATTGATTTTATAATACTGCTGTTGGTTTATAAAGCACTGAATGGTTTAGGGCCAAAATACATTTCTAATCTGCTGCTATGTTATGAACTATACAGACCTCTCAGGTTGTCTGGGACAGGTCTGCTTTCTGTTCCCAGAGTCAAAACTAAACATGGAGAGGCAGTGTTTAGTTTTTATGCACCACATATCTGGAACAAACTCCCAGAAAACTGCTGGTCTGCTGAAACTCTCAGTTCTTTTAAAAAGACTTTTCTTTTTGCCGCTGCCTTTTATTAAACCAAATTTAAGGGTTAATATCTTACATTGCACTGTAACTTTAATTCTCCTGTTTTATGTGTCTTATTCTATTTTAGCTTATTTTTTATTTCCAATTTAACACTTTTTAATTGTATTTAAATGTCTTTTTATATTGCCTTGTGTTGCTTTTATATTCTGTCTTGATGCATTTTATGTTCTCTCCAAAGCATTTTGAATTGTCTTGTTGTTGAAATGTGCTATACAAATAAACTTGCCTTGCCTTGGTGTGGACATTGTTGGGAACCATACTGTGTTAATCCAGCCTGGCCACTCAGCCACCGTGCCACCCAAGTGTGCTATGGATATCACTGTATAATAACTGTCTTTAACTGTGGGGCTGCAGAATAACAGAATTTAGTGTTTGGAAGATGATTCATTCCATGAGGGCCAGAAGACAAAGAAAAGACCAGCATGCAATGACTTATGCAGCACAAGAAAACCAATGGCTTAGATGTTGCAATTACAAAAGCACAAAATTAAGTGAGCCCACAGTCCAGAAAAAAAGGCTTTAAAAGTTCCACATCCTTGCAAGTTCTGAAGTAATAGTTTACTCATATGAAAATAGACATGTTTATTGTGATGATTTTTGAGCTTTATATAGTTAAGTGGGGGAGGAACATCAGGTGGGCTCTTGCAAACACTACAATTAAAAACAGCGAGGAAAATTTCCATAGCATAAGCATATCATTAACTCTCAGGGAAGTAGAAACAATGTAGTCTCCAGGGTGGCATCCAAAGATAGGCCTCAAATCCACCGTATGTAGGTGGTTGCCACAGCGGGCTCCTCGAGCTAATAATCCACACAGTATTTACTGCATTCTTAATATATTCAATTTCATAATATTTGCAATTCCAATATAATCTCCTCCAAAATATTAGATTTTAAAATATATATGAGTTTGCTGAAGTTGTGTGGAGACAATCAGGTGTGTAGATTGTTTGTATAATTTCTGTAGGTGTGCATTATATTTAAAAGTGCATTTACTCAAATCTTGGCAAGATTGCTGTCATGTTCATTTGCAATTAGACCAACCTTGCTGCACATTGACTTCATTTGAGCAATAAACGAGGAATATATTGGTACTTTTCCCCTCTTTTTGTCAATTCTCTTTTAGAAGGCTATTTTGAGATGTCCAAAAGTGGACCAGGTTTACTATAACTGTTGTAAACAGTGTCTGGCTTGAAACACACATTTTCAGTAAAAATAAGTAAGATCTTGCCCATAGCCCATTATGACTGCCATCTAAAATTATCTGAAAAGTTACCTACTCTTGACATGTGTGGTGCTACAGGCATGGCCATAGAATTTTTTTCAATCTGCATTTGCCAAACACACATCCACTCTTCCTGTGTTGGAAATGTTGTACATCGTTCCCTTGCAGAGGGTTTTATTCATAACCTACCATTTCAGATAGAGGTTTTGTTAACTGATGCAATGTGAAAGGATCACAGTCTTGAGCGACACCTAAGGCCAAGAATTCATCATCCTTTTATTATCCTCTGTTTTATCTCCTGATAAATCATATTTCTGAATCCTCTACTTCTTCCAAGCCCAAAAGCCAGAGACAAATATGCTTAAGAATCATTTGCAGATTTAGCATAAGCCCACAGCTCAAAGGGTGCAATGAAGGGGTTCAATGAGGAAACCAATGAAAGGCAGTTCCTAGAATTTAAAAAAAGGACCCAATGTAAACAAGTCCTATTCATTATAGCAAATACAGCCATATGGAAGTCCCTGTCCTGTGGCCACTAGGTTCAAGTTATACCATTTGAGGCTAGATCTGTAGAAAAGGGAGAAAGTGAAGAATCCTCAAATTATTTATGGTTTATTCCGAGGATCACGAATTCTAAGTTTTCCTAAAGTCATTGCAAAATCTCTCAACTCACTCATTGAAAGCCTGGCAACCAAGCAAAATAAGAGTGAAGTCCTGGGAAAGTGGTCAGAGAGTGGGGTATTGGCTATCAATCCTCCAGTGGAACTGTAAGTTTTGTGAGGGAGGATTCGCTCCTGGGAAAGGTGGTTTTTAAGAAAGAAAGGCATAAATATAATGGCAACTATATAGGTTTTCTCACACAGTGAACTCCTTAGTGTCTGGTGTGTATGTGGGATGTGTGTGTGTTAGAGGTAAAACTGTAATCAGAGCAAACATTAGGTTTTAATGTTGGCTCTAATGTTTAAGAATGGTAGCATAAATGGCAACCAGTCATCAGCTTTTGGTTGACAGTTTTGACAGAATCGTTCCTGTATTTTAAATTAAAATTGGAGTGACGATGGTGCTGTGTGATTATACCCTGTACTTTATTGATGAAAAATGGTTTAATAATGATTTTACATATCCTCTGTCACACATATATTTCAAATGCTTTATTTGAATCTGTCAATTACCTACAGTGATTCCCTGACTTACCCTATCTTCGACCATCACCACCACAAGCCTAACCCCAACCCTGAGAGTATTCAAAAAAACAAGTCCTAAAATTGAATTGTTTTCCTCATGGGAACCAGTGCTTTCCCCCCTTTTTCCCCCAAATGGGAAATGAGTCTCTAAAATGTGACTGGGTGCACACAATGGTCCTCACAATATATACATACACAGGTGTACTCAGTAAACATCAATGAAATTCATGATGAAAAAGTGATTCAACTTCACTGGAGGACAATGAAACTAGTAGAGCAATGCTTCCCAGGCTCAATTTAAATTACAGATTTGCCAGGTAATGTGTTCAGTAGAGTAAATTGCCATATGCAGAATAATGACCTTTAATCTTCATCATATCATCAGCTCAACCTGATTGAATGCATTCACATTGTCAGGATCAATTTGATGTCTGCAGTGAGCCTGCTGACTTAAATGTGGGGCCACATGGGTGTGATTATTCCCATGAAGTACCTGAGCTAGCTGAGGTTAGCCGCTATTTGAGGTGATTCTGCCTCTAACAGACAAAGGGGTGATCAATAATGGTGCTCTGCTAGAGCTGCTAAAGTAATGATTGACTTAAAGCCCAAAGCTGCACTATATTGAAGAGTGCTGATAAAGTTTTCAACTATTCATAATAACCAACACCCCAAAGCTTGGCTAAACTTAGTGAAGTTAGAGTATACCGGCTATACATAACTAGTGTGCATAGGGTTGGGTACCGAATTTCAATACTATTATGGCACCAACCGCATTGCTTTGATAATATCCAGTATCGAAAAGTGCCTCGTCATTCAATACTAAATTTTGATACCTAAGGAGTGCGGAGGTGAGCAGCACCTCTCATACAGTGGTTGCCACTAATAATGTCTTCCCAACCCACAGTGGGGGCCGGCATTGTTGTGGAAGTGTAGCGCCCACCCTCCGGTTCCCCCCCATGTCGCCCCAGTGAGTAAGTGGCTCAAGGTTGAACCACTAATCCCTCTGGCAACCTGTTAGTACTGTTAGCGCTGTTAGCAGTGCTAGCCGCCACCACCCACCTTCCTTGAAGACCTACCCTATACTGCCTTTGATTGGCTAGCACTCGTTACCTTTGTTGGTTAGGTTGGTTAGAATTAGGCATGAGGAGTAAGATGGTTAGGGTTAGAATATCAGGGTCAGAGCCAATCAGAGTTAGAGTAGGTGCAGGTCTTCGCAGAATGCGGGTGGGCAAGAAAAATAACGCCAGACAGGTATATGTTATCCTGACTATCCTTGCTGCTCTAAGGGAAGATAGTGATGAAAACACAATGGCAGTGGAGCAGCTTTCCAGGTGGAACACAACACAGCCGGCCAAGGTGAGTGTTTTTTCTTCACCAAGTGTATACAGTGGACCTAAGTGAGAGGCTGGTGCTTCACCAAGCCCTGAAAAGGAAATTTTCCACGTCGTCCTCTGCAACCAGCTTGCCAGCAGACAATGTGAGGGATGGGCAGTGGTGTGCTTGCTAGCCTAAGCCGCTTCCAGACCCTTTTTGCAGTACCCAGCACTAAGTAAATACGTTTATATTTTTTATGTTATGAAACTGCTTTGAGTGTGTAAAAATGCAGAGTAGCTGAAAAATAAAATTTAAGATTTGTACTGTAACGTGTAATGTAATTTTCTTTTTGTTAAAATGGATTTTATTGAAAAAAAACATTTTTCAGGAACTGATATTAAATCAAGGTATTGGTATTGAAAAAATTTGAATGATACCCAGCCCAAAGTGTGCATAAGCATGTCTATTTCCATGGTGATCTTACATAAAAAAGTGGGCTTTAAATGCATCACTTTCAAGTATACAAGCATCGATATTTTTAAATCCCAGGGGATTCAGAGAGATGACATTTACACACCTTAATAAAATCCAGCCCAAAGTATTATTCAAATGCACAGCAAGGGAATCTCCAATTCACACAAATAATAAAACCCTTCTACAAGCACCTCAACCTTCAACCCCCACAGACAGACACAAATACTTCAGACATGCACTCAGGCAGCAAACACAAGCTGGTTAGATGGTGTATAGTCTTCCATTAAGTGGATGGGCTTTAGTCAAAACAATAATCTATAATGCAGTAATAAGATGCTTAAATAATAGAGCCTATAATGTCCAGTCTCTATATGTAGCAGAAGCAGATTTAGGCTTACAACCAACAGTTTATGTATATGTAGGAAATTAAAAACACGAGTTAGCCAGTGTAGGAGGGGAGCATTCAGTGTTATCACAGGTACTGTATGTACACAATAAGTGCAATGAAAGATAATAAGCATAGCTCCTTTATTAGTCATTATATCTCCCACAGGGTAATTTTGATCCAATAGACAAGCTTCAATGGGCTGTGTTTTGTCTTTATTACATCTACAATACATGCTGGGAACCTAAAGTGCTTCTAGTGAGTTCACTAACCAAAGGAATAACAATGGCCTGTCCACAAAAGGCAGGCAGACTCCACCTCAGCTGTGGCATACAGGTGTGACATTGAACTGTAGATTATACAGCTGTAGATGCCACTTGACGGTCCACTGTCATACAAAAAACTTAGAATTCCAGATATCAATGTACTCCCAAAGAGGACCATAAGATAATTATCTCTTGAGACAACAGCTAATGCATGCAGAGATCATTTTAATTCGCTGGAAACTAATGAAAGCTGTATTGATTTATTTTCTTCCATGTGTTGATGAGACATTCTCCCACCAGGAGAAACATGACCATGATATTCAGGTGCCCTAAACATCACGTCCTGCAGATCCCACACTTAGCAGATAAGATTCACAATCATGGAGAAAAGTCAACAGGGATGCTAAAGCCCTCACATGTGAGTTATTTGCTCCCAACACCTTTGGTAGAACATAGAGAAGCATTATGGTGATATAACCTTGCCCTGCTCTCTTGATTAGAGGAAGGGAATTATGCGAGCATGGTGGTGATGCCTGTATGTCTCCATGGTCTATACCAGTTTACAGTGGCCCCTCACCCTTGGCCAGACTACCCTGCTTTTCCTCTTAGGATTTCTTGTTGCACTCTTAATGATCTCAAGTATTATCTGACTCTTAAAATGACAACAGGATGAGCAGAAGTATCTGGAAAGAGTTTAGAGTTAGATAACCACAGGTCTAGGCAGTAAGATACTAATGAAACTTGACCAGAGGTACAGCAAAAACCCAAGAGTTTAAAATAAGGAGACCAATAGCTATCTCTGTTCTAGAGTATTTTGTTCGAGTTTGTTCCTAAGTGAAAGAGATCGTAATTCTGTTTTGGTGCAAATGAATGTGCAAAGTCAGTGTATTTTTTCATAATCACTTGCGGGAAAAAGGGATGACAAATATGAAATGCGCTGCAATAAATGTAAATAAATGTGGGTTGAAGTGTTTGTTGTGCATACAGTATTGCACTTTGCCATGATAATGTGTGTTTATTTCTATACTCAAGATTAAACCTGAAAAATCTCTCTGGACATGCAGGATGGCCAGCTTCCTCAACCACCTTCTGGAGCTTCCACAGCAAAGAAATTTACCAAATATTTGACTATCAATTTAACCTACTGTTTTTTGTCAATCATCCCCACATAAATCCCTGTAATGGAACCCTTGGTCTCCATTACAGAGCTGTTGCAGAGGCCGAGGTCTCTCGGAGGTTTGGCTTTTCCTAATTTTAGGTTTTATTATTGGGCTGCCAACGTGAGAGTAATTAAGCTTTGGATCCATCTGGAGACGTCACCTGCTCCTCTTTCATGGCTGCATATTGAGGCATTCTCTACTAAACCTGCCTCGCTGACAGCCCTTACTCATTCCCCCCTTTACTTTTCTTCCTCTCCTTATTCTAAAAATGCCTTAGTTAAGTCAACTTTGAGGATCTGACAGCAATTCCAAACCATTTTTGTCTAAAGACCTTTTCTCTCTTAGCTCCAATATCAGCTAATCCGGTTTTTCATCCTTCTCTGATTGATAGAGCATTCTCCTTGTGGTCCAACTCTGGCATTGAGACATTTGACAACCTTTATATTGACAATACCTTTACATCCTTTCAGCAGCTCTTTGAGAAGTTCATTTTACCTTGCCTTTTTTTTTTTTTGAAGGTACCTACAGATCCGCAATTTTGTTCGTAATTCTAGTCCAACCTTTTTACCAATCTCCCAGAGGCCTCACCTATTGACTCTTTCTCAACCCAATTCCTTTCATAAAGAGTATGATCTCACATCTATATGATCTTATCCACTCATTGCTTCCAGCCTCTTTACATAATATAAAAACTCAAAGGAAGGAGGATCTGGGGGAGGAGGTGTCAGAGGAGTTGTGGGATGTCATTCTGCATTGGGTTCAGTCCTCATCTATTTGTACTAGACACGGTCTGACTCAGTGCAAAATCCTTCACCGTACACACTTCACTAAAGTCAGGCTTTCTTTGCAATACTATATGAATGTATATGAACATACAGTATATGAATGATTCTCAGTTGATGTCTACACTTACTGTAAATCCCACAGGAAAAAAAACAAACTCACAAGTAGAGTTAGGCAATTTGACAATATACAATGTGTGTCAACTGTCAGAAATACTGCCATACTGTTTATAGTTATATAGCTTAATATATCTGTTTATTGGGCCACTGCAGGCAATGTCAAAGACATGCAAACCAAGGAAAATTAAGTAATGAAGTCTTTTTTTAGGTTAACCAAGTACCCACTGAAATACAATAATAAACGGATCATTAAGATGCATTTAAATAGTCACCCTCACTTAAAAATAATCAATGCCCTGTCATATTCTTTGATCCTGTGATCTCAATTCCCACTGGACTGTTTGACTTCATGTGTTCATATTTCCACTGATGTTAGTGAGAGATACAGTCTGGGTTAAGTCCTGTATAGCTCCTGGTTTTTGTTTGTGTTCACATCTGAAGAGGAGAAAACAAAGAGAATGATCTCATGTTAAATTATGGGACTTTCTCTGTGAGCATGACCTGACTCAGAAATATGACCTTACTATTCTTCACCTCAGCTGAACTGTGTGGGAGGGAGAATGAATGACTCACACATGCATGATAGTTTTGATTGGTGGTTGGCTACACTGGGTGGTTTTGCTTTTCTTCATAATGGTTATACATTAATCCAACAGACCGTAGGAAAATACTTTTCTTGTCTGAAAATATAAACATGTGAAGTGGAACATCACTCTGCGTTTATGGAATAGACATTAGCTTCGATCTGCCTAGCCCCACTGCATTGGTAAAAACTAAAATGGAGGCATTCAACTCAAGGCGTGCACACAATAGAGTATAATCATGTAAAAGCACTGTGATTACTTAGCAATCACATGTTGATCTGCGTCTTTGTGGTCAGTCTGAGGATAGAAACTGTTGATCCATACAGAAGAAGCAAAGCCAATGTAATGGTGGGGCACTATACTTGAAAATGGCCACCATGATGGTGTAGCTTTTTCACTGTTTCAGCATTTTAAAAGGTTGGTAAACTTCAGGCTTGTGTTTTTGGTCTGCTTTGAAACCAAAGTATTGCAAAGTTGGTGGAACTCATGTCTTAGATATATCTTTCTACCTCAACACACTAGAGCTTACTGAAAGTAAACAATCTTGCAAACACATGCCTCCCTGTGAACATATTCATCTTGAGGAGACTGATGCCCTTTAGCCACGCAAAAATCAAATCCTTACGTATCACCTATCACATTAGTTCTTACAGTATATTTTGGGGGGCTAACAAAGTACTGTACATCACTTTCAACTAACAGTTAGCTACTCATACAGGCATACTATGGGGACTTTTTCCCCCTATATTTATTCAGGAGTGAGGTCTTTCAATTTGAGAGCATGATTTATTGATTTCACGTTCAGATTTTGTAATTCCTTAACTCAAACTCAAATAGCCCCTGTTTGTGCACAGATTTGCTCAGCTTCTGCTCAAACTGTATGCTTGCACTCAGATATTTTGTCACTTACACAGATTTCCTGCTTCAGCCCTTCTCACACTCAGGCTGCTTTTCTGCACTTCTCAAACGTCTGCTCTCAGATTGCTACCCTGCTCTCGGATTTTTTGTGCAACAAACCTGTCAAAATTCTCCAACCAAAAGAAGACCAGGTGTAGTGTTGACCAATAAAATGATCCCTACCTCCTTGCAGGTGTGTTCGCTTTACTTCTTAAAGCATTGTGTATGGACAGTTACTCTAACCGGGTTCATCCACATTAGAAGATTTATAAGAACAGTAAATGAAAAAATAGTGGTGTATATAAAAACAAGATTTAAAGTAAGTTTAACATATTTAAAGAACTCAAGTAACTTAACTAAAACCATCCATGAACAGTGTGGTTTTGAGTCCTGAAAGTTTTGAGGATTAGGTTACTTTTAAGATCGACAGGGAGTCTGTTTCAGAGATGTGCAGTGACTAAAGGTTGCCTAGCCAAGTTTAGCTCTGGCCCTGGGCACTACTAGCTGCCCACTCCCACTTGACCTGAGAGGCGTGGCAGGAGCGTACTCCTTAAACATATCTGTAATGTATTAGGTCCATGTATTGATTTATAAACAAGCAGCATTGCCTTATATTCAATTCTGTGGCTTACAGGAAGCCACTGTAGTGACTTAAGAATCAGGGTGATGTGCTCTGACCTTTTAGTCCCTGTAAGAACTCTAGCAGCTGCATTTTGAATGAGCTGAAGCTTTTTGATGGTCTTCTTGGAGAGCCCTGTCAAAAGACCATTACAGTAGTCAACCCTGCTAGAAATTAAAGCGTGAAAGCCTTTTTCTAGTTTGGCTTTCAACATGAGGTCCCTGAGTTTGGCTGTACTTGGAATATGATAAAAAGCTGATCTTTTTACTGCTTTTATGTGACTATTTAGACTAAAATCAGAGTCAACTATAACACTAGTCTAATATTTGGGAAGTTTAATTTAGCTTAAAGGTAAAAAAAAAATAATGTGTACAGATGAAGACATCCATTCTGGTTGGTTATTACATAATGCATTGTATTATTACATTATCATAAAAAAGTGCAACTCCCACTTGTTGTTATAACCACCGCAATATGTAATAATTTATTACGAAATGCAGGGAAATTTATTACATATTGCGTTCCGGCTGTTTATTATGAAATACGGCAGATTATTACAAAATGCAGGTGTTATTACATAATGAAGTGAAAGTTGATTACATTTTGTCGAGTTATTAGATAATGTGGTGTTATAACATAATGCATTGTTACAAACGGTAAAGAGCACACAATACACAACCTCACCACTGTTTTAAAAATTTAGTAGCTCATTGAAGTTTTTTTTTTGTTTTCTACTGTCTTCATGTGTTAGCCAGTTACTTTTGCTGTTGGTACCATTCCTAAACAATAAAACACAGATAAAAAAAATTAATAGAAACACAGTGGTGTCAATTTTGTTATTAGATGCCTAGCAACAGTGTTCACATAAGGTACAACACTTCATGGATGTATTCTTGTGCCAAATATATGACTCAACAAATTCAATTTGAAGGAAGTAATAGCACCATTAAAATAAAAAACTTACTTGAGGTCCTTGACTTTGACAGTCTATGTTGGCCAGCGATAGTCAAAGAAATAGTACAGACCTGGTATATACATTAACTGTCCTTTTATTCCAAAAGTCATACGAGAAAGCAATGGAAATACATTTAATAAAGCCCTGGAGGGCAAGAGTGTATGACCCCAGTTAAACAGTAACTGCTCGTATGGGACACTAAGAAGTAAAGCGAACGCCATCATTTCATCAGTCAACACTACACCTGGCCTTCTATTGGTTGGGGGATTTTGACAGGGTTAATGCACAAAAAGTTTGAGAGCAGAGCAGAAATCTGAAAGCAGATGTTTCATGAGCGCACAGAAGCAGCCTGACTGTGAGGAGAAGGGCTGCAGCTGGAGCAGGAAATCTATACAAGCAACAATACATCTGAGTGTAAGCATGCAGTTTGAGCAGAAGCAGAGCAAATTTAAGCGTAAGCAGGGACTACTTAAGTGTGAGGGCAGGGTTTGAGGGAAAGAATTACAAAATCTAAATGTGAAATCAATAAATCATGCTCCTAAATTGAAAGACCACACTCTTGAATAAAGATACAGCGGGAGAAAAGCCCCATAGCATACAGTGTTTTTTCCCATGTGGGTTTCTAAAAACAGGTTATGAGTCAACATACTGCACATCCACTGTGATTCATCGGATATGCAATTTACATAAAGCAGAAAAATATCTTGAATAATCACAAATTTCAATATGGAGAGGCACTCACCCTGTCTGCCATGGTATGCTGACATTGGCACACACTGTGTGCACGTTATACCTGAGGACTGATCTGTTAGGTTTGATTTGTTAAACTATATCACCCTATTTACCTTGTGAGGCAGCAGGATTTGTGAGATCACGAGATCACGCGAAGATCTGTCTTGTCAGGCTTCAGGTTATGCGCTTGTTTCCGACCCACCGGTGGTTCGGACCAATCAGTGTCACGAATCCAGCTGTCTCAAATGGTAAGACGGTGATAGACAGTGATAGATGGTTCATCCAATCACCTGCAAAGTATTTTTTTGAAACTGCCTGCCCTTTTTCAAACAGTTTCCCTGGATGACTTCTCAGATGGTTCTGTGTAACAAACCATCTGGCACGTCAGGTTATTACCCTATGACATTTTAGACCAATGTATTGTTGCTTTAATAAATTTTGTTGGAATTAACTAAATCTATTAACATATGATCTATTATCTATTAAGATAATACTTGTGAAAGACAACAAAATTTCAGAGTCAAGAAAGACATTTGACAAGAGGAAAGTTTTAAAGAGCTGGGGTTGGTGGGGTGGGGTGGGAATATCTGTTTATATGTGCGGTAGTGGTGGTGGAGCTACAACAAGCGATGAGGTAAAAGAGGGAACAACACAGACAAGGCTGTTTGACATAGATAAATTCTGCTTATTCAGAGTAACCGGAGAGTGCAAAGCAAAAATAATAGGGCCATTTGTGGGATGGAAGGTTGCCAGATCTTACTCTGTTTAGCAGATGCAAAGCCAAAAAATGCATTTGAGGAAGCTGACTTACATATGCCAATATGGAAATTTCTCAGTTTTTTTATTCCTTTTTTTTTTTTTTTATTCTGGCTTCCAGTGTTGACATCAAGTGCATAACCAGGTCCTTTTACTGTGCATTCAAAGAGTAGTGCTGTTGTAAAGCAATCAATAAATCTATACATTCCCCTCTGTTCAGCCACCGTTTATGATTGATTTCCCTGGTGATGTTATTGATTCATGTACACCTCTATACCCACACCTCTTTCTAATTGCATGTGAATCAAATCATGCGTAGATCATTGTTAAGTCAAGCTAGACCTTCATAGGTCACTGACAAAGATATATATGAAATAATATCCTTGCAAAGGACCCTCATAAAAATCCATCACACCAAAGGGACCAAGAAGATCCCCTTGAACCAATGTTAACAGCCTCACGTTAGGTTTGAAAACATCTACTTGGCCACCCTGGACTGAAAACATTTTCTGAAGACCTGCTTTGTAATTGATGGTTGTAGAGGTGCTGATTGGAGGGTCATAATCTGGTTTGATCATTATGTGGCAGCTTTCTTATTTGGTGCTTTATTTTCTCCACAGATATTAGCTTGGCTTTTGGTTGACAGAGCCGAGATCCATTGTGACAAGCTTACTGTACTCTGGCAGCCCAAAATGGATGATGCCTTAGTGTCTCTGGCTCTATCTCAGCAAAGGGGTCAGTTAGTGCTTGTAATCCAATGAAGCAGAGGCAGCAATGGTGTTTAAGAAGCTGACAGTTTTTTAACACAAATAAAGCTACTTTGGCTTTTTTATGACTACCATTTTGCCCATGATCAGCATAATTTTTGCCATCAGTGTCACTAAATACTAACCAGAGTGTAGAGCATTTAATCTATTTTGTCTTTACAAACTAATTTCTTGGTTGTCTGAATGTCAGAAAACTACAGCTTTATTTATACATCACAGATGGTTGGGGGAATATGAAATAAGCCATGTCTTGCCATGTCTTCTATGCAATATGGTCACACAGCTGTGGATCTTGGTTCCATTGTTTGTAAAATCCAAATTTTGCTGTCCAGTTGGCTGCAAAGAGCTAGCCTGCAGCATAATTCTTTCACTGGGAAGCCAAAATGCAAAAGAATGTTCTACATAGATTATGTTAGAAGCCTGTTGAAATTTTAACAATGAAATCCAGTTTAAAGCTGATGAGCTAACAATGAGGCATCCCCTCTTTTTCATAACCCTTCAGTAGAAAGGCTGCATTATTGCTCCATCAACTCCTGTAGGTTGACTGAACTCTAAACTCCAGTCAGGATGCAAGAGACACTTACAATCTTCACCCTCAAATTGCTCTAATGTCTTTAGTCTCAGAATAAAATTGATACCCTTTTAATGTACTTTATCTAATCAGCTCCAAGCTCTTTACCGAAGTGTGTCTTTTAAGTCCTACTCATTTTAAGTTGTCAGAAGAATACTATTGACAGCTTTTAATGCACCAAGCTATAAATGTGTGCTTATTCTGCTGTTGCACTTCCATTTTGTCTGTAAGCTCATCAGCTAAATGCCAGAGTTGTAAGAATATTTGTTAGCCTGTGAGTCTAGCAAACCAACCGATAAACTATGAGAAAATTTGTTATTAGAAATCCAGACTGCCAGCAAGTGAAATACAGAAAGAGAGAAATCAAGAGATACATCACAGGAGGATGAACTCTTGCAAATATAAAATGAGGCACAGGCTGCAAAGAGAAAGAGGGGAAGATCTAAGGCTCATTACTCCCCTCATAGCATGCCAAGTGCTGACCTAGCAGCATCCAAGCCCCCTATCCTCCTCTTGCCCTTCAACCCCCTCCCCCAGCAGGTGAGGGAGTCACATACTGTCAGGCACACCCTCCGTCAGCCCATTTGGTCTGTGACACCCATAAAGCAATGCAGGATGGTAGTGTTCCAAGAGCCTTTAAAGCAGCCAATGGCTACTGTAATGGATGGCTAAACTATTTAGCTTAATTCATGCTCTGTTCAAGCCTTACAGGGAGGATTTGACCTCTCTTAGGTTAAATAATGGTCCCAGCGTAGATGGGTTGGTCGGGGGGGCAAGAAGGAGATAAATGCACTGTGACATTCAGCTCACTCCAGCGTCCCCTGATGTGCGATTTGAGAGCAGTCTATTAGGCATACGCTTTGCTTAAACATGGGAAGAGTTATTAGACAGGGCAGCAATGACTGGGGGCTGTGCATGAGGCAGGATTTGAAGAGATGAACTGGTGTGGGCAGAGCTTGATAGCCATTTATCAAAGCAAATCTGAAAAGGAATGGAGGAATCCATTCAAAGCGATATTATGACAAATTTAAGGGCACAGCTTGCACTATGTAAAATATGTACAAACAATAAGAAAGGAAAGGAAATTTGAACTAAAGGGAGCCATTTGTAGTGAGGAAAATGTATATCTGTTAAAAGTAGACTAATAAGAAATCACCATGCCATAACACAAAATGTTCACACTAACAAGGATTTACTGTAGTATTGAAATTATTAGATGATTAATCTATTAGTCAATCAACAAAAATGTATCAAAAACAACATGATTGATTAATCCTTTGAGACATTTATCAAACAAAAAGGCTAAATATTCCCTGGTTCCAGCCTTTCAGAGTATTTTCTGCTTTTCTCTCTGTTCTCAGTTTCAGACTGTTTTATGGCTGTAAATTGTACTTTAATTTCAGATGTTTAGTAACATCCTGCCTGAAGCTTGGATCTGCAGTGAACCACCAACCACAACACAGGATGAACGGGTCAGCAGTCGGACAGTCACTGAACAACCGCAGCACTTAGGATAATCACGTCAGTTGGATTTTCTTTATTTTTTATTTTCTTGGTCTTCAGTAGCATGCGATGTGCAATGACTTTTTGAGCACCACTGGCATGGAAAGACCAGTGATAACTTGACAAAATGACCCCATTATGTGAAGCATGTTTACGTATTAATATGATGATGGTGTCCTAACATACTGACTGCAAACAAATCTTACAGAACAGTGAAGGGATGTAGCTCAGATATTAGGAACAAAGAGAGTATCATGTTTTTACATGCAGCTACAATAAATCCTTTTACAAACCACAAACATTTTCCATTAAAAAAAAAATCACCTCGAATTTCTGAAGCTTATGATAAAAGTTAGTAATAAAATGCAATGACTGCCACTGAGCGCACAAACACCCTCTTGCCCTTTACAACCTCTTCATCCTAACCTTACCCTAAAACTAGATTCAGAAATAAGCAGGGGAAAAATTGGAAAATTAAATCTCAATATGGCACCAACAATAGCGTTGTGTGCCTGCTGATGCCATATTATAGCCCAAACCACACAATCTTATTGGGTTATAAAGCAGTGAGGAACCATAACCAGAGTGGTTACTCAACGTACCCTTAAGAAATTCATGATTCTAACAAACATGTTACATTGTTGTGCCCCAATATCCCTTGTGATGTAAATGCATAGCAAAAAGTAAACAAAGATCATCTGTATTATTATTAATCCCAGGGTTCAACATAAACCATAGTGCAATGGCCTAGGGCCAGTAAAAGCTTATACAGGGCAAGCTGACTGGCCACGGCTAATCAGAGTCTGCGATGTGAGCGCGTTTTAGGAGGTGTCATTGTTTTCAAGACACGTGACCAATGAAATGCATTGTGATTCGCTGAAATACAAGTGGGGAAGGCTGCGCTCTTAGCCCGCTAGCCTCTGACCGGTCACCAAATACAGTGCAACACCAGTATAAAAAATGTCAGCAAAAGAAACTTACAAGGCTACAAAAAGAAAGTGGGACTTTCTACTTTCATGGAAGCAACAATACTCCTGGGTGGAAATCAGCAACTGCAGTATGTTTTGTAATGTTTGCCAGCTAACTCGCTAGCCGGTTAGCATCCTCACTGCATAGTTATGTGCATGTCTTCTGTGTGACTTTGACAGCAGCAGCCTCTGCAGGAGACACATAGTTCTCTGTTTACGTGTTAATCATCAAGATTCATAAACAACAACATATACAGTTTGGTTAAAACTAACAAATGCTTGTTGCTGATGACCAGGAATGTTTTTTATGACTTTATTGAGGTGTTGCCTTCGTTTCTATGTCTACATCTACCACAGAAATCTCTCCCATAGTACAGATATTACAGCTGTTGCTCTGTCTCCATTTGTTAAAGTGCAGTTAATACAGGTTTAAACCTAAAGTAACTAACCTGAGGTTTAAACCAGACTGAACGCACACAAAAGCCATTACGTTCTTTCTCTCACTGTTCACTAGTACATTTCTGCAGATCTCTGAGCATTTATTTAATTGTTAATATTGATGTATATGTGATCTTCCAAGACAAGGTCATGGGTCAGGCTGAGCTGCACTACAGCACTTCTGAAACTGGTAGGGATTCAGTTTCTTTTGTAAAGATACGGAAGCAGGGTGAACATTTGGCAACACCAAGCTTCAACCCAGTCTCTGGTTTACTGTACAATTTCACTATGCTAGATACAAAGAAGTGATATGGACTAACTACATATTTGCTCTTGAAATCATTCAGTATGTTACATGAATTACAGGTCACAAATATTCCAAGATTAAATCAATGAAATTACATATTCCAATGGAACAAATATGACCAGTAAGATGTTCACTTCATCACTTTATTAAATTAATTTCACTCACAGTCTTTGGACAATAAGGAACTTTTGATATCTGATGTAATTTCTTTCTTCAAAATATTTGCTTTTAATTTAATTTACTGCATTTACATTTTGTCAAAAACCATACTTTAAACATTGACAATACAATTTTTCAGTGGGGCTACTTACTTCTCATCATGGAAAGATTGTGGTTTCTAGTTCAAACTAACAATACTGGGTGAACCCTGTTAATAATTGGTGAAATAAGTGTAAAAGCTTTTGGGTTTTCTCTTCCACACAACGGAGATGATAATGAGTATTCCCACCCTCCAGACACTAATACCATGTTGTGGATTTAAGTTTTATTATCACACAAGCGTTAATGATGTTAATGTCAAATAATCTATCTTAAAGACTGAATGGGCTAAACTCACTTTCATCTATGGAACCATCTCTACTGAGTCAACAGGTTTGCAAAAAGCAGTTCACTGATGAATAACTCATGTCTGAGTAAATAGCTCTTCTACAGACAGTACTGTGACTTCAAGGACACATTCGACATTGTTATTGCTGATAGAACCAGCTCATCTGTCAGTGATTGAAAACAGATCTAAAAAGGTAGGAAGTTGAAAAAGTTGGGTGATTTTTTTCTTTTACTACTTCAATTTCACCAGTTTATTGTGAAATATATGACACCACTTCACTAGTACCAAGGTAACATTAAGTGAGTCAAGGAAAATGTGAAATTTACAGTTTTGCATTGAACCGAGTGAAACTAGGTTTATTAATGGTCCTAATGGTAGTTCAGGAAATTAATCTTATTGCACATGTTCCATACCTCCTCCAATCATGTATGTTAACAACCAATCTCTCACAATAGGTGGTCCATATTAACATTCATTCAGTCTGTATACAACAACACTGAGACATTTAACTCCCTCTGCCTCCCCAGCCACTTTCTTTATTAACATTTAATTCATGAATTTTAATGTTTCTTTAATATGCGTTCATGTTCATTAAATGTTGTGTATATCAGGCTTTGTCTGCCGGGGGGTTGTGAGCGGGGACAGTCTGTCATGCTTGCTCAGATTTGTTCCACAGCATCACATGAGTAGATACACACTACCAAACTGAAATGTGTATTTTTGCAATAAATAGTTAAAACCTTGACTTGTCTTGACTAAAATGACAAAAAAAAGAGTTGATTCTATTTTTTACAGCAACCACTGCTTTGTTGTTCAGAACATACTCTTGATTTTAACTGTCTTTTGATTACAATTAGTTTGTTGCTAATCTTTAGTGTGTCAAACTTGAATCATAAAGCTCTTGAGCTCATTTTCTGAAAATAATTACTCTGGCACTCTATGCTACAAACTGTCAAGAACGTAGCTCTGCAAGACCTGTTAAACTGTGGGAGAGGAGCGATTAAGTGACTGACCCATGAGTGCCAAATTATACGTTATTTATCTCCCTACCCTTATTCATCTCTAGAAAGAGTTCATCTTTGCCCTAAGGGGGTCAAGAAGACTGTGTTGCTTTAGATTCAGGTTAGCATGGAGATGTGTATAAGGGTCAGGCCAAGTTTGGCCATGCTGTCTCTATCTATCTTTCTCTGTGTGAAAATCCTACCATCCGCCCCCATCTGCATATTCCCAGAGTGACAAAACTAGTTAGCTGAGTAATAAATCAAACCTCGGCTGCCCAATTTGGTTTCCTAATGTAATTAATAAGTGCTAAAAGCATTTAACCAGCCATAATTTGCGGATGCCACTTTGAAGTGGCTATTTAAGGAAAACTTTGTGTGAAAGAAAAATATTATGTTGGCACTGATATCTTTGCAAGAAGTTGTATGCAACACCATGCAATGCAAGCACACTCAAAATACATTGTGCACGAAAACTTCTAATCTGTTTAATTGAAAACTACCGGTGAAATCTGAAAAAATTGTCATTACATTGAGATCTATAAACATTTTGTCTAATCATTGCTGGAGGAAAGCAGGCTATCTGAGCATTTACAGTCCATTAAATCCATTATGGTTACGGCACAAAAGACAGTATATTTTATGTCCCAATGTTTTTCGACAAAGGGGTGGGGGATTATTTGGTGTAGGGATGCAAATTTCATTCAATTTCCTTAATTGGTAGTCTGCCATGTTAATCGATTATCGATTAATCAGTAATTTATGACATAACCATTTTAACAACTGCTGTGACCTATGTTCAATGCAAAATCAGAGTATGTTAAGAATTTAAAGAACAAGTTAAATAAACACCAAGTTCATTGAGTTTATATGTGTGTTAAATTAAAGAAAACAAAATAATGACTTTTTAAAATTATGGAGCTCCTGTCTGTCTCTATTTAACAATTGGCTGACAAAATCCAAAGTATTAAAACACAACAACTTCCAGCTTCCTTAGAGGACATAAATTACATCAGACCAGATGTGTTGGACATATCTAACAATTGGAAAAAATAAAAA
The DNA here is from genome assembly GCF_963924715.1 of Thunnus thynnus. Lineage (NCBI taxonomy): Eukaryota > Metazoa > Chordata > Actinopteri > Scombriformes > Scombridae > Thunnus > Thunnus thynnus. Next base: position 10,771,279 of record NC_089538.1, on the reverse strand, counting down.
AATCACAAAAATAAAATCACAAAAATGTGAACCAGATGTCACGGGGACGCACAAACACTGGCTCCAACTGCATCAGTCCAGGAAACATTTATGCCACCACTAAAATGCATTTATACCCAAAGCAGGGGGGTGTCCCTTATACAGTTTATCACTTTTGTGTTGATTTTGTTGGATCATTGTGTAACTAGAGTACTTCTGACGCTACCGCTAGCACCGCAGCTACAGCGGTGCTCCCTGCTGTCTGACACTCAGCTCCCAGCCTGCATGCTTCTGTTGAAGAAGCTAGTTTAGCATTAGCAAGAGTCTCACATAGCTAGCTGAACTGGACAGCCACCCGACAACAGTGCAACCAGGTACTACAGCAGAGGTACAGTACATTTTCTGAAAGTTACAATGCATGTCCTTCATCTTCTGCTTTATGAGTTATTATATTTTTAATTGTTTAAATTATTAACGGTAATTAAATCAATTAATCATTGACATCCCTAATTCGGTGTGAATGTTAAAAAAAACAAACACAAAAAAACATTTAGTTTAGTAGACACATCACTTATATATCTCACAATATGCTAAATATTGATTGGAGGTGATTTGCCCAAAATCAGATAAGGATTAGATTATAAGATTTACAGAGAGATACAGATAAACAACAATGATAAAAAATGTAATTTTTGACCTGATAATCCATAATCTGTCACAGATTAGATTTTGAAAGATACTTTCCTGATCCTGACTTTTTTATCAATTGCTTTACTTTTAAATTTCCTTGAATGAATCATTATCTACACATCCACACATTCTAGTCCAACCTATCAAAAAGATTGACTCTCTCAAAAAGGATCTATCAATTAAATCTCTATGACTTGGGACCCAGTCCTTGCAGTCACTTCCAGACTTGCTTAATCCCCTTCTTCACTTTCTCTCTGCAGCAAACCACTGAGAGGATAGTGCAGACAGAAGTGAGCAAAGGGAAGGCGAGAGGGAGGAAGTAGAGAGGGGTGATTGCCGAAGAGCAGAGCTTGTCATGAGTGGATTTATGGCTAGGGAGACAGCGGCGGGAGGCGGGCGAATTGATGGGTGACACATAATCAGCCTCCTTATCGCAGCCCCGCAAAACTGGATTGCATCCAGAGGCTTGTGATCCGTCCGGATTTGGCTAATGTCTCCCACTCCTCTCCTGAGCCCCGACAGCTCTGCGTTATCAGGGCCTGGCCTGGGCTTCCTTTCCTTTCCTCTGACTGCTATTCCTCCACCCCTCCATCCACTGCCTTCTCCTCCATGCCGTCTGTATCTTGGCACTGTGTCAGGTGAAGAGGCAACTAAGGGTTTGTTGACCAGGTCTGTCCGTCCACCTCTCTTCCTCACGCTTTCTCATTTCCCAGTACTACTTTAGTTCTTCCTCTCTCCCTCTCAGCAGCGCTTCCTTAAATGCCACACCAAAGTTTCCACAAGTTAAATCCCCAAATGTCCTTTTTCAAATCAGTACTGTTTGTTTACAGTATTGCTGGTGGAAATAGAACCAAACCTCCAAACGTGTCACTTCTGTTGAAAACAACTAAATTAGTCTCTGTAAACTGTTCCTGTTTGCATTTTGCAAACCAACATGCCAGTTTTTTTGTCAGGCATGTTTATTGTTTCGTGACTGGAGTTACAAAAGCAACAGCTCAAGGAAGGAGCAAATCACAGCTTCCAGAGTAGTTGGGTTCAAAGTTTCACAAAGTGGTTTTGGGGTAAAATGAAGCTATGCTATGACATAATTTGGTTCACTCACACGAGCTCTGCACTGCTCTCAACGATGTCTCACGAAGTGGATGGCAAAACACTTAATTTCTTGAAATAAACTATAGGAAGAGCAAGGGTGGTGGAAATGATGATCAGAAAAAACAGGAGCAATATTTATGAATGATGCCTTACATTTACCACGTCATCATCCCTAAAAACCTATACAGACTTTCAGGAAAGTACAGACCTTGTTCAAGTTTCAAGCTTTCATGAATGTGTCATATTTCGTATAGGCTTCAGCCTCTAAGAGCTGTCGCTGTTGGGTTTATCTCCGTGCATGTGCAGTCGTGAAGATTTTCTTTTGTGCCACTGTGCCCTGCACAGTTGCCCCTGTCAGGTCCTCATCTCTGGTATATAATACCATTATGACCTGAGCTCTGCTCCCAATTTTTCTTCAGCACATTATGAAGCAGTCGGAAAGAGGAAGAATGAACAAGACTCGGCATCCCGAAGTAGTCCATCCGTGTCCCACCTGCCACACCAGCTCCATCCTGCCACCTGAGCAGACGCCTTCACGACACTTCAAGTGGAGCCCCGAGGCTGGGGCTCTCTCCTTCTCCACCACAACCTGCCAGCCATCTGCCTGCCGCGGAAGCACTTTACCAGGACCTGCTGGGCATCATCAAAATGGTGGCAGATCTGAGAGGTATCCCTATGTCAGTGGACCTGCTTGCACCTGCTTTCTGCCTCCTAGGTGGGGATGTTTGAATCCAGACGTCCCCTGTTGTGGCCTCACTTCATGGAGCTCTGGCCCTACATGGAGATAGCGTTTTCTGACCCGAGAAAGGCACTGGTGTCCCACTACAAGCCTTTCACCAGAGTCCACAGGGATATGGAGCACAGTTTTCCCGCTGGTCTGCCACTCGAACAAAGCCTAGCCACCATCTTGCTTCCCAGAGAAACTTTCTTCAGCAGACACAAGCCTGACCTGCCGTCTCCTCGGGACCAAGTTTATGCTCATCTGTCTGACTGCTCGCACCAATATGCCACTCAGGTGGCTGCAGCAACAAACAACATCATGCTGCTTTCCTCCACTGTCTCCACTACAGCCACGAAGCCTGGTGCACTTTCCCCAGAGTTAGCAACAGACCTCAGCCTGCACCTGCCCTGGTGCAACCTCCTCCTCCGCAAAATCCTCCTTCGGTGGCTGCGGTCCAACAGGCTCCGCACCGTCCCACAGTCAGGAACCAGCGTCTAGCGTGCACCTGGACCAACCTGCCCTCCAAGCCAACTCGCAAACGACGGCAGCAATAGTAATGATGGGATGCGGAGAATGTGTTACCCTTCGGTTATTCTCTGGCTCTGTGCACCTTCTCCAAATGTGTGGAGATGGCTCTGGAGCCATTACGCAGGAGAGGCATCAGAGTGCTGTTTTACCTAGACAATCTGATTGTCATGGCACCCTCCAAGGAGACAGCTGCGCTCCACATGGTGGAGCTCGTGCAGCATCTCTCAGCACTGGGTTTTGCCATAAACTGGCAGAAGAGCTCCACTCTTCCCTCCCAGTCGATGATTTACCTGGGTATCCATATGGACTCCTCCACCATGAGAGCGAAGCTGTCCCCAGTCAGGCTGGCAGCATTCAATTCTCTTCTGTCATGCATTGCACCTCACAGAGTGGTGACAGCGCTGTCAGTGATGAGCTTGCTGGGTGGATGGATGATGCGTCTCTCTTTAAATGGGGAGGAAACAGATAAACTGCCTGGAGCTGTCCACGGTGCTGAAAGTGCTGAAACTCTCTGCCCTACTGTTGAAAGACAAACATGTAGAGGTGAGGACAGACAGCATGACAACAGCAGTGTATTTAGATCGCCAGGGCGCTGTGGTTCTCCATTAACGAACGACACAACCCTCCACTGCAAGTGGACGCCTTCTCTCACCGGCCAAAGCTCCTCTTTATGCATTTCCCCCCGTTCCCCTTATTCCTTGCCTCTTAGCGCATTCAGGAAGAGAATTTAGCAGTCATTCTGGTGGCCATGGTGGCGCGTCATGTTTCCCAACTATGGTGCAGTTGCTGGTGGGGGAGCCACAGCCGCTCCCATTGAGCAGAGACGTACCGTTGCAACTGGATGGTGTGATCCATCTTCATAGGAGTGTATCCCCCCCCATGCCCCTTTATTTGGTTTTACCTGCGTGATGTGTCTGTGTCCTCCCTGACTCATTCATTGCTGCTCACGTGGGACTGTTACAGTGCGTGATTATCGTTCCACTCTCCTGCAGTGGTAGGTGTGTTGTGTGAAAGGAGTGTAAAGTTTTTCACTATGCCTTTTTCACACAGGGCTTGGCATGAAGAATGACCATGGCACATTCTATTCTTATTATGCTCTGTACTTGTAGAGTTGTGACCTGGTGTGTGTATCTGCTTGTGGACTGCCGTGTCACAGTGGGGGCATTGACTACATAAGCTTTGCCCTTAACCCAACAGCAACAGCTCTTTGAGAGCTATGCCTATATGAAATAGAACGTTAGTTACGTATTGTAACTCTAGATTCTATGAGTATAGTCGTAGCCATCTAAGATTCAGGCCTCCCCGTGCCACCAGTGCCAGCTCAAGAAAAAGTTGGCTATTGGAAGCAGAGCTCAGGTCACAACGGTATTATTTACCAAAGAGGAGGACCTGAGGGGGGCAACTGTGTGGGGCACAGTGGCGCAAAAGAAAATCTTCACGACTGCACATGCACGGAGATAAACCCAACAGCAACAGCTCTTAGAGGGCTACGCCTATGCTATTCTATATAGATTCTACATAGAATCTCGAGTTGCAATACATAACTAACAACCTTTGTTTGTAAAGTTGCTTTACATAATTTATATGCACACTTTTCTTTAGATCTCAGCTCTGCACATTTGTCATGCAGATGTAAGAAGTACCTGTACAAGGACTGGCTACAATAGTAGGAAGGTTAAGTAACCTGAAACTGTTGCTCGCGGTATCTGACAAATCTGGGAGTGAATATTTTATTCTAGTTATTCCTTCTCAAAAGAGATTTAAGTATGCTTGATTTAGCCAAAAAGAAAGGCTTTCTCATAATTAAAAACACCAAACCACAATATATAAGACTTAAACAGTATAAAGGCACGGTATCTTGTAATAGACAATACGCCACTCCACTGTACAAACTACCAGTACATAAACTAGGCATGCACGATATGAGAAAAATATGTAACATGTGATAACATTGTTAAATACCACGATGACCATATGACTTGCGATAAAGAGGGATGGGTATCGAGAACTGGTAGTAAATTGGTACCAAATATTGATAAGCTCCTGTACAAATGGTGCTACTATCGGTATTTATGTAACACTGGTTGCCACCCGCCATAAAACGGGAACTAGAAGAAAGTGCTGCGCAGCCACCAGCAGGCCGAGGACAGCGACTGACCAGGGTGACTGAGAAGGAGGCAGGAGCAGGGCTGCCTGGAGAAAGAGAGCCCTTGCCCGGGCTTGTCAGGCTCTGAGATAACGTTATATTTTGCCTTCTACTTAGAAGTGGTGAATTTACAGCTAACAGCAACTTAACAAAATATAGTCTCTGGCTTTTGTTTGATATCTAGTATTGGCAAAAAATGTTGCCAACATTAGATATCACCATGATATCACCCCCTAAGTAGATAGCATGCATTAGTTCGGAGGGCTAACTTGGCTTGTTTATATTACATGAACGTCGCTTTTGTCCCCATCAACCAACTGATTGGTTGAAGAGTAGGTAGAATTTTAGTTGACCAAGTTTCGTTGGTTGACTAAAGCCCTAATCGTTCCAAAAATCTGCATTACACAGCATTAGTTTTAAGCACTTCTAATTTAACAGTTATGTTCGTAAAATAAATTACTGTTGAATCTTTTCATGTCATGTCTTTATTTTTTGCACCAAATTATGGAGAGTACTATCAATAAGAGTATCAATAAGTATCAGTATTGATAAGCAGTATCTGTATCATGTATAAGTGTACATTGGCTATACAGTTCCTATGTCTTTCTGCTTTAATAAGTACATGAAATAAATTATTTCAAACATGCTTTTATTGAACAAATTGCACATGAATACCAAACCAACTAAACAGAACATTCATTTTAATAAGACATAAGACACAACTATAAGAAATTAAAGTTTAATTTCCCCTGCTCCGCTAAGTATTTTCTTCTAAACTCAACAAAAACATCTCTTACTATACAGTGTTGAAATTAAAAAAAAAATCTGGGGTAAAACAACTTAAATAATTAAATATATATAAATTAAACATAGCAATTTAAAATAACTAACGTCTCCCATTACAATCGTTTAGGCCCTTGACTCTGCCCAACATGGTGCAGAGATCTATAGTATGAGGCAGAAAATTGAAATAGAGTAAGGCTGCTAAATCAAGACAAAATAAGATAAAATCAAATCAATATCTACACCTTAGTGCAAGTTACTACCTTAGTTATTCCCTTAGGACAAGGTCTTGGCCAAGAAAAGGTTTGAGACATGCACAATGACATGTTACTACATTCCCTGATGTGCTGAAGAGCCTCTGCAAGGGTAAACTAGTGGCAGGTATACAAAGATACCTCCGAGCTAGTTTTCTAAGCTTTGGATAGGTGACCCGGTGGAAATTCCACCAAGCCAAAGGGTCTACCTCACTGTCAATGGCAGGGGACAGCAAGAAGCTGTTAAGTTCAGCTTCAAAGGCTTGCTCCAGCTGCATGGAAAATGCAGTGGGAGTAGGGCCTGGATTTGTTTTGAGCAAACTGCCCAATGATCGCTTTGCCTTCTTGTTGCTGGGTGGATCCATGTATTGGGCCTCAGTGTTGTCAGAAGGTATTCTTTTGTAAACCAGAGAGACAATTAAGAATACACAGAAAAATACATGTTCCATTCACATTCAGATAATGCACCATATGATTAAAGTATGTGACATCTTGTATCCCACCAGTGCTCACGTCATTAAAATTTTTAACCTAGTTACCTGGTCTTGATGTCTTGGACTTTTTCGCTGCTGATATAGCTGACCGTGGACTTGGGGTCCATGAAGGATGCAGTGTCCAAAAGTTCTTGTGTACCTGTGGTCATCATACTTTATACTCATGTAATCAAGGATTTTCACGTTAACGGTCTGTTAAATTGGTGTCATCTTCCTTCTCTGCAAAAACTGATGTCTTCAAGAGATGAAGGCCTAGTTTCACATATGAAACACTCACATAGCTTTCCCCGGAAAAAACATCAGTAAGTTCATGCCAAGTTTGCAGACTCAAGTAAATCCAGGTCCTGCCAGAAAGGAACCACATGCCGTGTTTTTCGGTCTGCTGAGAGAACATCAGATATGGCCCACTGCTACTCCAAGACCCTCTCTATCATCTTTTGCCTCAAGCCCCACCTAGTTGGGCATTCTGTGATGAGTGAGTGCTCTAAGACGTTGTGTTCCTGTTGTGCTTCTTTCAGTGCCATCCTCTGCTTCCAGCTATGGGAGAAATGTCCCACCAATTTTTTGCAAAGCCCAGCAGCACGGGCAATGCGGCTTTCATCTTTTAACAGCACTTTCTGAAAAGATGACATGAAAACACTCGAAAAAAATATTAAAACCTACCATTAATCATTGTAACCTAACTGCAAAATATAACAATTTTGTAATAATTACAAAGTAATAATTCAGAGACTGCATAAATAAGTACAATTATTACAAAGTAACAATTCCAGGACTACATACTAGTGTAAATACAGTAATTACAAAGTAATGATTCAGGCACTATTAGACACACTACCATCATGTGACATTTAGTAGTAGTTTAATTTGTAGGCATGAGCTCAAGATCAATAGGTTACATACAAACAACAGACACAGAGGTTCTCATTGTATGAGGCATGCCTCCCCTGAAACTCTGGCACCCCCCAGGGGAATGCAAAAACACTAGCTCGATGTCAAGCTTAAGTGTTTCCCAAACTGTGTGCCATCAGTTTACTGTATTTAAAATGAATCAGAATTAACCAAAAAGGCTATTCAGTGGACCATTCAGTGGGCAAAAAAAGTACAATTATAATTCTCATTTTTACATGAGAATTATGTAAAAAAAAATGGTGTTTGCCATTTTTATTCAAATCAATAATATTAAGACAGCCTAAATGCCATCACATGATTTCTCCCTCTTGGGCAAGGTCAGACTCGGGTAAATAAAGCCCGTGAGAACTCAGTCTTTGGCTATACACTGCAATTGACAACAATAACATTAGGTAATAAAATGGGCATGCTTGAATCATCTCAATGAATAATCCAATCTGTTCGGGGGATAAAATAAGACTGCAATAGATTACAATAATGCCACATAAAGCAAATGTATTCATTTACACTTACCGATGGCAAGGCGCAACCTGTGGCCAAAACACTGAAGTCTGACCAAGTGGTTGAGTTCGATAGCCTTCACAACGTTTGACTAAATTGAAAATGGATCAAAATGAGTGTTCAATTTCGACCTTCAAAATCAAAAGCAGGATCTGCGATTCACCCAGTGTTTTTTTCTCTCCACCACCAAGTAATGGCCTTTGTTATTTCTCTGTGGCGGTTGAATGTTTTGTCACTCTGAGAAATGGACTGTTGTTGCTATGATGGGAAGGTTTTAGATTCGCTGCTATTCGACATTTGTGGTTTGGCTAGTTTTAAATTGTTAGTGTAGTTCTTTATGGTTGTATTGCAGGTGGTGATGGAGGTTGATTATTCTTCCTCTGGAAGTCCCCACAACTGTTCTGCATGTTTTACAGTGCCTGTATTTGTAACACATCATAGCTGACGGCTAGCTGGGACTTCATCTGATTGGCCAAACAGTGTGAATACATGGTCCATGGGCTCCATCTGATAGGACAAATGTTGGCATGCTGAGAGTAAATGCAGGGCATGTGTAACTAAAATGATTTTTCTTATTCATCGTGTTTCAGGCAGTTGTCTTCTGCGATGTGTTTACGGCATATGTTCATATCACGATGACAATGGAAAACACGATTTATCGGTCAGTGTGAATAATAATGTAATGTAATAAAGTGTAAAGTGTAACTGAACCTCAGAACCCAGAACTGTACTTTGTCCAGGCATGACTGCAGGTCAGACAATATGCTACCAGTATTAAAAATTAAAAAGCCCAAATAATTGGGGACTTTTACAAACCCCCCTCTACCATGATGTGGAGTTATTTCTTCTATTCTGGTTAGATTGCACATCTAATGCAATGCATAAACTATGCTCTCTGCCTTTTTTCCCCACTGGACATTATGTGTCACACATGGTGCAGTCAGAAAGAGAACTAAAGAAAACATGCAAATAACCAAACCTGACCAAAGCCTGCTGACATTGAAAATCTCAATTTTAACTTTGGTATTAAGTGAGAAAATATCGAATAAAGTGTCTCAGATCTGTGGCATTTTCTGCGCTTTGTGTGTTGGCAGGCAGAATGCAGACACGGTAATGAGCTTAATTGCTTTGCTTCAGAGCTAACATGAAGCTGTGTTGCCAGGCTGGTGGATTAAAAACATTTACGGCGTTGCTTGAGTGAACCTTCTCTCATAAGAGACAATTTACAAAGATCAGGGTAGTTAAAACACCAAAACACTTATTCAAATACCAGAGAAGACCTACAGTAATGCACAGTAACATAATACAAACGCTGATAACATAGTGGTGTTCAATCATAGACTGAATGAATGACAATACAAACTGGATGACACCACACAAACTTGTATCCACCTATCTATTAATTTAGGGACAATGTAAATCTCCCAGTAATGATATGAAGTGATGTACAAACCATACTGTATACTGGGACTCATTTAGCATACTAATACTCCACTATAATATCACAGTCACTGCCTGATACACTGTAAAGTGCTGACACAAGGCTTCAGCACACGTCATGGACCATTTAGGCATTGTACAGTGATATGATACACACACAAATACACACACTGCATAGAAATCTTTTTTTTTTTTTTTTTAAAAAAACAGCTGTCATCCACTTTAGCTGACTGTTAAATAAGCTTTATGACAATAAGATTCAAAATAAGGCCTTTTCAAAATGCACACACATGTACAAATTATGTTTTAATATCTCCTGAAATAGCTTCAGTAGAGAGACAAATTGCATGTGAAGTTAACAAATATTCATCCCTTTTCATGCTTACAGATGTTCTATTGTTTGGCTTCATATAGTTCTTGCCACAGATTAAAAGGCTAACACAATGTGCACAACTATGCAAATCTCTGCCCATCCAAAAGAATATAAATACAAAGTAACGATATTGATTGTGGTTGCCTTTCTGAATGACACAAAACCAAACCAGCCAATGCTGACATAATACAATAAGCTCATTACACAGGAAATATTACATTTACATATAAATTGAGTTAAGTCACAACTTACTCGGCTGTTGCTTAAGATTATTCAGTCTTATCAGGGAAGAAGTTGGGTGTTTTTTGTCACTTTAAAAAACACTGTTGACATTGCATTAAAAGAAGGACAAAACGTGCTATTCTTTCTCTGGAGAGCATCAAAAGTAGTGCTAAGCAAAGGCAGTTTGGTGAATGTCCTTTGAGTGAAGTTATTATACTGCATAATGCTTTTTAAGTATCAATGAAGCAACACAAGGACAAAAGATTTTTCCATTTATACTTTCGCCTGGATTTCTTCAATCTACTATTCTAAATAGATTCTACACTAAAAACCCAATCCAACAAAAATACATGATATCTTTACACACCCACCAAGCTCCACCAGTGTGCCAAACTCATATAAACAAGACCAAGAGTCAAACAGAGTCTACAGCCACACTAGAAGCTCTGTCAGGCTGTACTACATGCTGACATCAGCATGATAGCATGGTCACAATGATAATGCTAATATGCTGATGTTTAGCAGGTATAATGTGTTAGCGTGCTACCATTAGCTAATTAAAACTAAATGCAAAGTACAGCTAAGGCTGACGGAAATGTCTTAAAGGTCACAAGCCATTTGCTTTAAATGGTCAATCCCTTAACAGAAGTGTCCAAGTAAGAAAAGCTCAGACCTTACTCATAGCAGCTAATGAAATTTGAGAAACACATCTTAACTTGTAATAATATGAAGCATAGTTGAACCCATCTCAACAACCAGTAGCCAAGGTCAAATGGCGTTACAACATTTCAAGTATATATTCATGCCATTCTTTCTAGTGGACCAATGCTCATGTCCGTTAATCCAAGCATAATGACAATACATTCTGGGTTAGGTACACTTTAGCCCCCATGACATCAATAATTTAAAGAGATTCCACTGCGCAAACAGTGACGATTAAGAAGAAAGATGCGTGGGGAGACGTTTGCTGCCATTATGCGTCTGGGCTATTGGATCCTCCATAATGACTGAAAAGTGGCCGTTTACTAAAGGTTGCTACGTGACTGTGTTTGCTATTCCTCAGTCAGTCATTCTCCACATCCTCCTCCTCCTGTAGGGCTGCAATTTTCCCAAGATGCAACAGCGGGATGACAAATGGTTGCTTAAAAAGCAGTTTAAGAGGATTACTGTCTGCATCTGTGCTGTGTGTGTGTGTGTGTGTGTGTGTGTGAATATATGAGAGCATGAATGAGAGAAAATAGAGTGCAAATAACATCAGCCCACCACTACTGATTTATTGTTTGTGGAAAGACATGAGGAAAATATTTACTTTGGTGAGTTAGCTGAAGGAAGAGGGAACATGATGATTTACTTCATTACCTTAAAGAGATGATATTCCCTGTAGGTTTGTTACAAATTTTCACGGCAGGAAAAACGTCCATCGAAATCTCTAAACTGTATTTTCTAGTCTGTTTAAATACACACTGTTTCAAAGTTGACTTACTCAAAGCTCGGGAAACTCTGCCAGGAGAAGGTCTTCATAAGGGGGCAGCTTTTTACAGCCACCACTCAAAAAGGAGTGTTGTGATACTCCAAAATATGCTTTGTACAGAGCATCATTGTCTGCCTCGAACCAAGTCCACCTCAAGTGTTCTTCTTGAAAGTAGCATCTACATTCAGAGGCTTATTGTTTGGAACTTGGTCTAATTCCTTCTAATATTATTTCTCTTTAAAAAAAACAGTGTAGATGTTTGCCAAGGGCTGAAAATGATTAAATTCTGTTGTTTCACAGAGTTGGAAGATGGCTTTTCATTTTCTTGAATGAGTACCCCATGACAGTCATTTGTTATCACACAGTACCATCCCATATTGATCACTTGGAGTGGTCAGGCTGTCTGATGCCACCTTGTCCCAGCCATCAACTATAGAGAGATTCACCATCTCCTACAGATCAACAGGAAAAAAAAAATCTGCACAAAAAGCACACATCATGTGTATGGGAGTTTCATGTCAAAACACAGTGCTAAATATTGACCACAATGATGGACCCCTTTTTACCTCGTCTTGACAAAATGCAGCATGGACAAAAACAGTCACTGAAAAGGGGAACTGAAATTCAAAACACTTCACATGTACCCCACACATACTTAATGTGATTATGAATGTTTGATCTTGATCGTGGGAACTGCTAGCATGTATGATAAATAACAGGTCTGTCCAGTCATTAGAGAGCAGTTGAGTTGTTTGTGTGGTTTGCTTGGCAAGTGTACCCTGAGGTTTGGAATCTGCTATAATGTATGTGGTCAGCAGGTCAGATGTATCTGACAGCTCATAGTTTGACTGTTCCACTGCCCGCAGACTCAAAGTGTATTCTTTAAACAAACACAACATTTTTACTAGGCTGCCTTCAAATGAAGGGAAAGTTAGCATTGGTCTTAACTGACATGACCACCTTTTTTCTTTTCTCCTCTTTTTTAACTTCACCACATTCTAAGCCAAGAGGAGGCCAGTCTTTGATACTTATATACTGTATATTATTGATATGTATTACATATATGTATAACAAGACTAAACTGTGGTCATTATGATATGTAATGACCTCACATATGTAAAACAAAAAAAATGTAACATTTGTTTTTGGTTTTCAAATGCAATTAAGTTTGGGATCATATATTTGGAGAGCAGATTTTTAAGATGATGTGTAATATAATTCTGAAAGCCAAAAACTATAAAATATCCTTGAAGTTCAATATAATGTGTGATGTGTGCATGTTATTTTGGCTTGAAGGCATTGTGTGTGTGTGTGTGTGTGTGTGTGTGTGTGTGTGTTATTTCTGCTGATGGTGAAATGTGTCTGATGGGTAACTACAAAAATGTTTAGATTTGGCAACTGCCTTGTAAGGAAAGATGCTATTGGCTATTTAAAAAGTTACTACTACAGATTACATTATGCTGATCATCATGTGCCAATTTACATATAGAGCACCAAAACATTCGGCTGTATGGGAGCTTGGAATGTGAGTTACAGGTAGACCACCTAAATAAACTTACTAAATTCATACAAAACCAGACAGCACACTGTTTAATACTTAAATATTCTAAAATGCTGTTAAGAGTTGGGACACATTCACAGATTGAGACAAAACAGAAGGAGAGATACCCCTCCTCTATGAGATAACCTCCCTTTCAACTTAATAGAGAATACTGGATGGAAGCCTGTGTGTTCATTATAGAGGGATAAAGGATCTGTGCACTGATCCTTGTGCTGTGCCACTTATGGAAAACACTGATCAGACTTGTTTGGATTAGACAAGCAAGTATTGTTAATTGGCATGCATCAGCAATAAAAAAGTGTTGGCAATTACGTTGGGAATCAAATCAAAACAGATTGACTGTGGCCAAAAAAGTAGTGGATTTGTCTACTACTGATAAATAAGGCTGCCAAGATGTCTAATAACAGGGTTTTCCCTGCGTATCTAACTCAAAGGTCTTTGTATTACTGGCCACCACCTTTGTTAAAAATTCCTGTGCACAGTGCACACACGTTAGTTATCTTGTAATACAGCTTCAAAAACAGCAGCAGTTGCAAGCATGTTTTGATTTAATGACTCAATAATTACCTTTCCAAGACAAATGTGAAGTATATTGTGAACTTTCAACACCATCCCTCAGAGACTAACATTAGCGGAGCAGAGCAGCAGACTCCAGCAGTAACAAACAAGACCAGCTGACCAACACACTGCAGCATTACACAACTTAAACCAACTCTGAGGTGAAGAAAAAAACCTTGGTGCTCGGTCTGTTCCACCTCAAGCATCTTGGACAACGATGGCTTTCCCCGGAGCTAACGGTGCAGCAGAGAGGCTGCTCTGAACTGCTGGGTACATGACGTTAATAACACAGCGGAGCACTCCACCTCCCCCTCATTTTGTTATTCTCATACAGACAGGAGACTGTAAAATACTTTCAAATTAATTAATTCATTAATTAATGCTGTTAAAATAAAAAGCCTGCAGACAATTTATCTTATCTGTCAGTTATGTTTCATATTATATTTCAGTGAAATAAGGACACCAGAAAATGGTTTGGCACACACTATACTGGAGCAAGAGACTGAAAATAGTGCCACCTTTTCTAATCATTCAATCAAGAATCAGTTTTGAATTGATTTGGCACCCAAGTCCCAGACCTACAAAATAAACACTGTCATTTGTCACAACCTTTATTTTTCATCTTTTTGTTCCATTTTGGTAAAAAATTTAAATGCTCATGGACATTTTCATCTGTCAAACCATGATTTTTTCATTTAAGTGCACAACAAAGGTGTGTGTACAAACTGTGTACACCGCACCATGCACATTCTCCAGCCTTCGCCACCTTTGTCTCAAAAAAATCCAGGGAAAACCCTGTAGTGAGCTGCTGAATCAAAACAAAATCATCTAACATCAATATGCTCAAAGGACAGTTTCTTTCTGTGATTTCAAATATGAAATCTTGAAATATAATGAACATACCACTTCTACACAAAAAGAAGCAAAAGCAGAATGTAAGGGAAGAAAATTACTAAATGTAACTTCAAAGAAGTCCAAATGCTTAGGAAAAAACCCTACACTGCTACATTTCAGGACATTTTCTGATAGAAAAACCTGTCCAACAATAACAAATTGAGGTGAAAAGAGGAGGGAGCATGGAAAACGTCCTATGTGACACTGCCGCTCACTCTGGTGAACAGGCATTGAAGAGCTCCCTCCCTCCCTGATCTATGGACTGTCAAGATGGATATTTGCTGAAATACTTTATCCCATTTCTGCCGCACCAATATGAACTGCCTCTGACACTTGCTAGAGGAAAGAGGGAGTTTAGAGAAACCACAGAACACCTCTTTTTCTACCGTGTATAAATTAAAGCTTTTGTGATATTGTTCAGGTAGGATACAGAAGTACGAAAGACACCAGTGCTCACATAGGGTGGTTTGATTCAAAACACATGTTTTGTTGTTTCTTAGATTTTGTACTGGGAACAATGATTCATACTGTAGACTGACCCATCAGCATTGTGGTTGAAACCTTGACATTTTGACTTCAATTTAGGCTTGGATTATTCACAGGCAGGATCCACTGGCAGGCAGTTTGCCCTATGGAAAAGACATATGTGGGTAACCTCAGAGTGCAACATCCTTCATCAACAAGTCTCTCACTTTGTTTGTCTATTTGTTCCACTCAAAAATACAAAAAATAATCTAGCAGTTAGCCTCTGCCTCTGGAACCACAATTGGACCTCCACTATCTGTTTAAATTGCATTAGTGTCCCCCCCCCCCTTGTCTGTCTCTTTACTTTCCCCATTGTCCAAATAAACAAAGTAAAAAGTGCACATTCAACTCTGCAAGAAATAATAATAATAATGTAGCCCCACTGCTTCCCTGTAAAAACAACTGTCAGTTTTGGCCTTGTGCTGATTTGTGGTTTTTGGCAGCCTGGCATGGTCATTAAACAGCGCTCCCTCTGTTAGTTAGTTTCAGTTGGTTTCAGTTTATTCATAAAACAGTTAAAATACAAGTACAATCATATAAGACATAATGGAAGTATGTGAAATGGGACACCCTGTTAAACTATCTGAAGCTTGAGAATAGGGGCCCATACACTAAGCAGACAGTATTTAAAATATATGTTCACTAATACATTGTCTAGATTTGAAAAGTGTTACATTTACAACCTACAAAACACCTAAGACTAACCTAAGACCCTAAAAATACTGCTAAATGGTCCCAAGTCATTTTAAAGAGTCTAAACACAGATTAAATAGTTACGATACAATAAATAGAGACATATGGCAAGTGGGAATAACAGTACAATTTAAATGAATTTCAGAGTAGAGTAACTACTTAAGAAGTTCCTAGCCAATCAGGGTATTGAAGCTAAAACATATGTTAGCAGCAACTGCTGCCTTAAGCTCTTTTTGAAAACAGACACAGATAATGACATTTTTTAGTGTTATTAAGCTCATTCCACACCTGTGGACCTCTGCAAACCACACTAAAGTTTGCGCATTTAAGTTTACGTTTCTTAACCTTTATAAGATGATTTTTTTCTAGTCTTATGTGTATGTGAGGGAAGCTAACTCAGAATAAGGTTACAAAGTCTGTTGCTGAGCAACAACATTATACAAGTATTGGGAAAGATATTACATTCAGGCTGATCAAAAACTTGGAAGACACTCAACTGCCAGACATTTCTCTGTTCTGTGTTTAAGAGTGGCTGAGACTGACACTAAAGGTCAGTCCACCTTAAGTGAGCCTGGTCAGGTTAGGCTAATGCATTGTCGCTAACTTCAGGGCTAACCCCCTTTGATAGACAAGCATCTTCTTGGTCTTGAGAAGCTGCAGAATTTATTAACTGACACACTTTAGCCTGTGCTGTACATTTACTGCCAGATTGACAACTTACTGCTAACCTTTTCCTCTGCTCGCATTCACCGTCACTTTTCTGCCGCTTGCTCTCTCCACTCACTCAACTACACACTCGCTACACACACAAGTTACGCACTGTCCTATTCCTTAAAGGAGCTACAAAACTCTTATAACAGTAGCTTTCACGTAGATGTCCTTTGACGAATGAGGAAAGGGAGGATGAGTCAAAACAATTCCACAGTAACTAGGGTGTTGTTGTGCTCGCACAGTGTGAGTGAAAATCATTAGTAGCCAATTGATATTAATTATAATGTGAAATTTTAGCAGCAGCAGTGTGTATAATGAATATAGGGGAAACACTGCAGAAGGAAGAGGAGAGGTCCTAAAATGGACCCCTGGGGGACCCCATATTTGATGGTTTTACTTTGAGATTTGTGACTATTTACATATACATATTGTTTACTCCCATACATAGAGCTTCTGAACCAACTATACGCTGTGCCTGACACCATAATGTCATAGTCTGCTTAGAGGGATTTCAAAGTCAATAGTGTCAAATGCTTTTGATAAATCAAAATTCCAACGCTGCAATCACTTTTATCAATAGCGTCACTGATTTTTTCAATGAGATCAAGAATTGCCATACAAGTGATGCTCTTTTTTTCTAAAGCCATACTGTGATGGGACAATAATATTTGATTTATCAAAGTAATCACAAAGACTACAATACACAATTCTCTCCAATACTTTCCGGAGAGTAGGCAATATAGATAGTTGGTAGTTGTACATTTTTATCACCAGATTTGAAGACATGAGGTACAATTCCAGCAATCTTTGTCATTTTAGGCACAAACCCCATAAAGTAGAGAGACTAATAGAGTAAACAAGTGACTCCTCAATTTCATTCAAAATAACTAAGAATTTTGCTACAGATTTCATCTGTACCAGCTGAATGGACGCTTTTCATATTCATAACAAGTTTAGAGACTTCATTTCTGTCAGTTGGCGTAAAAAAGAATGAATTCAAATAATTGCCTTGGAGACATTGTCTGAAAGTAGTGCCCTCCGGTTAGCTAATTTTGTTAAAAGATATTTTCACCAATGGTGATAAAATAATTGTTGAAACTGTTAGCAAGATCAGCATTGTCAAAATCACTGCTGGTATTTCTGGAATTGTGTTTGATTTTGGTGTCAGGAAGCACAGTGCTTCTGTGACCCCAGCTGAGGACTTCGTTGAGCCCCTTCCAGGATTGCTTCTGCTTTTGAGAATCTTTAATAAGCTTGGTGTAGTGTCTTCGTTTACTCATTTGTATTACATGTGTGAGCTTATTTCTGTATGATTCTTTATTTGCATCACTAAGGTTGTTGATATAGCGTTTATAAAGTTTGTTCTTTTTATTAATAGATTTTAAGATTCCCCAAAGTAAGCCATAATTTATGATCTACAGCACCACGTTTAAATCACCTTTCACGATGGTGCAATCAATGGAGTCAGTTATTTCATCAATTAACACATTATATGCAGTGACTGGATCTTTACAGTTATAGACTCACATTTTGGCTTGCAGGTTTACGTATTGTTGTCGCAAAGTTTTTTTCACTTAGAACTTTAACTTTTGTTTTAGGACATGAATAATAATAAATCTTTTTAGCAAGATCAGTTTAGAGTACAATAGGAAAATGGTCTGTAATATCTGAAAGCATTACACCTCGGTCAACACAAGCACTAAGAATATTTGTAATAATTTTATTAATAACTGACTCACTGAATTTCATTTTTCTAGTAAATGTATTTATGGTGGGTAAAAAGGATTAAGAAAATAGAGTGTTAATGGGATTGTTTTTAGCATTATCCTCTTTAGAAATACCAATATGAAAATCCCCAAGAATAAAACAATTTTTATTATTTTTATTTATGCAATATAAAGGTTCATCCAGTTTCATCTTCAGATGAAGAGTCTGGGGGTCAGTAAATCACCCATACAATTAGGTTTTTACCATTGTTTACTTTTATCTCAATGAATAGAGTGACCATTTTCAATAATGAGGTCATCACAAATATTTACAGAGTGTCCTGAATCAATATGTAGACACACTGCACAACCTGGTCTGCCAAGTATATTTCTGTTGTATAATTTGTAACCATCAAGGTGAAGAATATCCACATATGATCTATCCTTAAGTCAGGTTTTACTGCAGCCAATCACATCAAAACTATGACCTATATCGGCCGAAAGGGAGATTAGATCATCATGATGCATACCAAGACTTCTAGTGTTAAGATGTAGCAATGAATATGAAGTTATTTTTTGTTATTTATATGTTTCAGCAGGTCAGGTGCAAAATGCTTACAATTTAGCCTCCCACCGATGTTAAAGCAATGCTGTTCAAATACTTCATAATTTCCATTGGAGCTTATATCATCAACGCCCATAAAAGGTGATGGTGATATGGAGAGTGTCAAGTGACTGATGTAAAAATGATTTAAAATCATACTAAAAAACCTCATATCTAAAGATCCTAACATCTTAAAGCTTAGAAATAGAAAGACAAAAGATTAAAAATTCAATTCAATTTAAAGAGACATAATCAAGTGATCCAAACTTCTGGAAAAGCATGACTTACTGGCATCAGACAGTTTACTGATAACATGTCATTGGTTTGAGTTTGTAAGCAGGTAGATGCATCCATCCTGGGTCGAGTGCCCACAAGCTTATCCTTGTGTTCTTTACACTAGTCATCAAGCAGTTTCACTCTCTTTACTGCACTATACAACCATGGTGGTCTACGGTAATAATATCTACTTGAAGTGACATGTTTATTTACAGCATGTACTAAACACTGAGGAACCCAACACTGCTTGCACATCTGCCAGGATCATTTTTGATCAAGTTTACACTGTAAACAAAAAGTAAAATTATGACTGCAGGAGTCCACCATGTATCCATGCCAGCTTGTTTTGGGGGTGAAGAAAAGGAGAGACTGGACAACTGACCACCATGGATAACTTGGTGAAAAAGACTGACCTGGAAATGTGCTCATCTTGCTCAGAAACTACTGTGGAAATGCCCACTCCCAAATGCACTCATGCCTCAAACGCTCCAGTGAGGCTGGGCAGGTCCAAGTTGTGTGTAAATGAGTTTGAAATGGCATCACAGAAAAGTAGTATCTGCCCTCTCCAAACAATCTCTGGTGTAAATAAAGTTGTTATCCTACATCTGTACAAGGCAGTAGATGCATATGTATACATAATTACTATTCTATTTCAGAAACTGTTAACAGCACTATTTAAATTATAACAGGACTTTTAGAAAGTTCCGAGCAAACCCTTAAGTTCAAAATAAAACATCCTGTGACCATTTTATATTTGTTTATGGTTGAACCAATTAAATGTAGGATGAAATGTAGGTATTCTACCTCTAAAGCCATTCATTCTTCCTCCTATGGACTGTTGTTGTACACATAAGTAAATTGAAGAGGTCTTCGAGAATCCACGACAGCTCCACAAACATTAACATTTTCATTCTCCTTTCATCACTAACAGCCCCAGGGAGACCCAACCATGCGTATTCTATTAACAAAAGGCACGCCCAGTGCTCCCAAGTCTCAGTCTCGATTCATACACATCCACAAATCCCTTGGCAAAAGCTGTTTGTGTTCACTAGAGCTTGCAAGAGGGACAGAAAGAAAAAAACACTGAGACAAAGACAGAGAAAGGGGAGAGAGATGTAAGAAAAGCTGAAGAACAAACACTACAAAAATTTGACTTTTTGCAACAGTACACAGCCTGTGGCTGAGCTTCTTTATGTCCATCAGGGTAAAACCACCATTTTACCTTTGGGGGTTCAGCCCTGGCTCCTTCATTAGCCAGAAGATCCACAAAAGTGCACTACATTAAACTTTAAACTCTGACACCAAACAAAACATTACAGTATGTTTCCTGAACGTTCTTCTGCCTACCTGCCTGTCCACAAGATCAAACCTAATTTATTTTTGGAATAGGGGTCACTCATAATGTATTTGCAGACTCACAACTTTAACACAATCCAAAAGGATGATAAAATACAATGTTAAAAAGCATGTTGAAAGTTAAAGTCCCCCTCCACTCAAAAATGTGTTCTGCTTATTGTGACTTCACTTGGATGTTTGATCTTCACTGTGCAGAATGATGCATGTGGAGAGTTTGACACTACAAGGCTGTTTTTACATTCATCTGCTTAAGGGGGAATTTTTTTGTGCTCTTCTTAAATCTCAGTTTAAGATGTGTACCTATGAGCATGATTTGTGACATCACAACTAGTTTGGAGCTGATCGTGGCCCAGTGGACAACTTACACAAGTGTGATGTGGAAACTTAAAAACCTCCAGTGCATATACACTGACAGTGGACTTTTCAGTGAAATAGGAGACATGTGTATAGCAGTAAAATGTTTGAAATAAAAAATATTTGCATATACATAGATTCTGGATTTTTAATAAGGAAGAAAGGGTAGATTTCATATTAAGAATCCCTAATTATGTAATTGAACTTTTATGTGGAAAAACCATATCAGACAAATTATTATTCAAAGGAGAGTATTTTTATGTGTCTAAAAACATGTCTGGAAGGGACCTTCAAGGCACAGAAAGGCCGTAGCTGACCAATTCTACTGATTAAGCTGTCCAAGAAAGGTCTAACAGGAAGCATGTTACGGCTCACCTAAAAATTGCACAGCACGTGAGAAGTAATCACTATTTTCTTGGTATTTTTTTGGGAAGGAACACACAGTTTCCGGATCCATTTTCCTCTTGTGTGTTGTTTGTACAAAAACTACAAAACATCAACTTTATCACTGCAGACATTCCAGATAATGTTTAGTGACAAGTTAGTGCAGCATCTCACTTCAAATATGCAATCTCAACTTTAGCCATATCAAATTTTAGTTTAAAAACAGTTACATCTATCCGGGATAATCTTCACATTTATAACCCCCCTTATTCATTGTTAATCACAACAGCTTTACTTCAATAAGTTAAATTTTGCTGTTTGACATTTAATGTGATAAATAATGTTTGTATTTGTTCCAGCTTTGATCAAAGGAACTACACCTGGTTTCTGCAGCTCAGATTTGGGCACTGAGGACTTCAGAGTCAAATCTGACTTCTTGTCAACTCTACAGCGGGTGAGTGTTTCAAATTTTGGGTGGGGTATCACTTTAAGAAGAGCCTCCCTTTCTGGGAGGGGGGGTTAGACCAGCTGACATGTCTCTAACAAGAGCTTAGACAAGTGCATACACACACCTGCAAAGTCACCCTGTAAAACATCTGCAGAGCGGTGACATCATCGATATGTAAAAAGGCTTTGAGCCATAAAGAGTGCTAGAGACGTGGTTCACATGGCTGCAGGCGACACAGGCTAGGATTAAAAAGCTTGATGTCCTCCCCCACCCTCTCACCTACCTCCCCTTCAAACAATTAAATCTGGTGAATCATGTTCATCAACCAGAGAATGAATATTATTTTTCACAGGAAGTCAAATATTCCCTCAATTTAATACTCTTTGCACACCTTTGCAAGTTTTCTGCACTCACAACACGTGGACTGCAGGGATCCTTTACTTGTCTGATAGAAATTAAATGCAGAGTTAATTTCACAGTAGGTACATGTAGAGCCACGAAGAATTGCTGATGGTGGAAGTTGTTTGCCCAGCAGGTTAGCAACTCATTGCTGACATTTGCCTCTATTCATTTGCACAAGGTCTTGAGCCTGCTGCGAAGTAGACCAGTCAGAATAGTAAAATGGTCTCCTTGGTGGGGCAAAGTTGAAGAACCAATCACACTTAAGGGCTGGCTTCTCTGAGGTAATCATGGAATACGCATGGTCATGTAAAAACCATACTTGGAAACTGCCTGGTTTATTTTTCCAATGATCTAATGATCAATTAGAACATCTAAAAATAATCTAGGGGCTTCTAGATGCTGCAGACTAGATTGGCATCATTTAATCATTAGGGCCTTTTTATTAGTAAAATGCACATCCAGTATTTCGGTTGCAAGAGCAAATTCATAAACTTTTGGACTGGCAGGAAAAGGATATAACTTGTGTAAACAAAATAAGTTTGGTCTTAGATCTGCATATTTTTTGATACAAAAAAAATTGCACAATCCACATTTGAGTTACAGAATCAATCCAACAAGTTTACTGTTGCCATTTCTGAATCCAACTTTCTTGAACTCAGAGTACTGCACTGCGCTGGGCTCTGATAGTGAAAGGTGTTTATCATGTAATGGTATCCACAGTGGAGCCACTGCAGGGCACAGATAGCAAGCTGCTGTTTTCAGATCAGTTCTGTTCCAGCAGTCATAATGGTTGTTGCTATGATTAAAGATGGAGAGACAGTTCTTGGACCTTCATCTTGCTCTCTCGAGGGCAAGTCGGGGCTGAAGTGATTCATTGCTCAAATGACATAAACACAAACGCGATTGTGTTTTTAAACTTTCCATAAAGTTCTGTATAATTAAGGCCATCCCCTATTCCCAACCTACAAGTTCCAGTTTTCCTGTGGAAAGCTACACATGTGTTTTCCAAATTATTTATACTTCTGGCTTTTTTGGACCCCTAAAAAATAATAAATTTGCACACAAACTCCTCAGAGATAATACCACAGATGCTGTACTTGTAAATGTTCTGCTTGAAAGAAAGGATGAGCTACAACGACCGAAAGACAAAAATGCTATGCTATGTGGCACTAGTAAAGAGCAGGTTCACACTCAGTGTATTTTGCCCACCCTTCACTTGCACTCTGTCCTCCTCTTGTTCTCCTGTCTAGATTCTCTAATCTCACATCAATCGGGTGGGTCTCCCTTCTTCCCACACCTTCCAAAAGCTGTTGAAGTGAGAAAAAACTCACCATTTCCCTCAACCCAACAGAGAGGAGAAACCATCTTTGTGTCTCACTGCAACAGTACTTGTGACTTGACAGGGAAAGACAACACTGCCCCCTAGGTGTGTAAAATGTAATGACAGCCAGAAAAAAAAGCAGAGTGGGGGTGAGAGGGAGGAGATGCCGTTTCAGCAGGCAGGTGTGGTCTCATACCTGCAGAAGCCTATAATAAGCTACTTCTGTTGCGTGGGTTGTGCAATCAAAATGTTTAATTAATGCTGATTAATGTTACTGTGGTCTTTACCTAACTTGAACATTTGAATAATAGCAAAGTATTCACTTCAGCAGTTCAGCAGTGAAAAAAAGTAAACAACCTTATTATTCACATGAGCCAGTTTGGTTATGACTACAAAAAAAAAAAGAGGATTTTGGTGTGTGTGTGTGTGTGTGTGTAAAGAGAGAAGGTGCCAAAGAAAGGGTGGAATTAACTGCTCTGATATTACCAGAACTTTCTCTAGCTCCGTATCTTTACAGTTCAAGGCACTCTGTACCTTACATTAATTTAGTCAAGCTCAACAGTATATCATCAGTGCTCCAATTTGGAGTTAGACAACCATCTCCATCAAAGCAAGTATTGAGCCCATCAACAGCTCATGAATCCCCTCGCTTCTTTTCACTCTGTCTCTCATATGCAGTTCAACTCGTTGCGCCTGGCTGTAGCTAATCTGGCTCTAAGCAGCGTGGGCGGCAGCAGGCAAGGGCACAAAGGGGGCTGCTGGGTAAAAAAAAACTGTAGAGAGACAGCAGTGATTGACGGCTATAATTAGCCTGCTGAAGTTGTGCCGACGGAACGAGGCCGAGGGGAGGAGCCGGGGTGTTGAGAGCATCTAGTACACTTGGATACACACAAACATGCATGTTTTTATGCAAACAAGTGTTACAATGTAATGTGCACTCCTGCTATGCATTTGGATTATAATATGCTTGGCAAAACACTACATAAGTAACCATGTATGGGTTAGTAAGTTCACATACTTTACATGTCACTTTGGGGAGGGAGGTTTTCTTAACTTTTGTTCTACTTAAATAAAGAGGGATGAATCATATGTCGCATCATAAAACTTCACAATTTGAAACTTTTGCATTTGCACAATTTGCATAAATGGTTTGAACAACAAAACATTAAAAAAAAACAAAAAAAACCCATACACAAAACCAGGCATGCAGCAACATGCGCTGTGCACATAAACACAGAATCTCAGTAACAGCATTAGCACAAATTAAACTGGGAAAAACAGACAAGGCGATAATGGGCAACCCTGACAAGGCCTTGAAGCAACACAACTTCTGATCAAGTTAATGAAAGTTTTGCACCCTGTCTCGTTCCTCTTGGCTCCTTTTATGTGGAATATCATGTCTGTCAGCGTGGCCATTAAGGCAGAACGAGGGAAAGAGGGGTGCAACTCGCTGCCAAATGGTCCAGAGAAATGAGGATTCCATCAGGCTGACAGACCCCTCGCCGGCTTTCTGAAAAGGTGTCATTTGCTTTAATTTGATTGTTTTTAGGTGGCCAGTAATATGGCTTTTATTTAGCCCACCTGCAGATGTTCCTCAGTCTGCCCTTCAGCAAATAGGCTTATGTGTACCTGTATGCAGATCCTTTTAGACCATTTACCATTCAGAGATATTTGGGAGCAATGTATTTATATGTTTTAACGTTTTCAGAGCTATACTGATCATCTACATCATAAGTGCCTATATAGACAGGAATCAATTATTTTGGTCAATATTGAGATCATGATTATTTAACATGATTACTTACTGACTTTGGAAACAATACTACAATAATATGATAATTAAGATCATATTATTGTGGTGATTGTTAAGATGCATGTTATGTGGAGAGTGATCAATTCGAAAATGATCATTCATCATGGTACTCTGAGAAAAAAGAGGTTTGACAGAAATCATTGACTTGTATTATCATGCAGTGTGTTTACATGCACTTTAGTAACCAGGTCACAGTCAGTTTTCTCCAGAAAGCTGATTTTTTTTAACTGTCATGTTAAGTAGAAACCTGCCTTCTGTAATCGGAGTATGGGATTAGAAAAACCTGGTTTCCACAGGTAAATTTTACTCCCTGGAGAACACAGATTTCTCTACCATGTGTACACATAACCAGGCTCCTAATCAGCTTTTTACAAGTAAGCGTGCCCACAATAACAGCCTGCAGACAGAAAGTACGCCGCTGAGCGGCTGGATGAAAAGAGAGATCATTGTACAGAGTGAAGCATCCTCATATCTAGAATAATAGCATCCAAAGTCAGACTGAAACTAAAACAAAGTAGCCTGTAAATGTCTAAACAAGTCAGTTTCCACCACTGAACATTTGAGTTTGTTAAATTCTGCACATTTGTGTGCAAAATGTGCGTCTGTCTCTCACTGCACTGTCCGACTACTCCGACATGCACTGCGCTGGATTTTTAACACAAGACAAAACGAAATCATCATTGTGAAACACAATGCGGCACAAAAATCGATTCATCTCGATCATCTTGCTTTCATAATCATTGGAAGCCAAAATCGTAATTGAAAATAGAATTTGATTAATCGAGCAGCCCTATGTTTTTTATCTTTCTAGAGTGGATTTATAATCTTTCTTGCGTAGCATAGGCTTTTATGTTGTTCAAATAATGGAAAAGTACACTTCACCTGATAAGGTGAAACTTTAAAAGATCCCCTCCACACATTTTGCCATAAAAATACTCTGCTTGACCCAAGATGTCTGCTACTACACTAAAAAGTTCATTCTCAGTGTACGTACACTGGTGGCTTCAAGTTTCCACATCTTACTTATGTAAGATATATATACTGGGCCACAACTGGCTCCAAACTACTTGTGATCTCCCAAATCATTCATTCATCGTTCATAGGTGCACGCCTCAAAGGGTAAGGCTTTGAGTATCCAAAGCCTGTTATATCATATTCCTCTGTGCCGTAGACCTCTGTTCTCCAAAAAAAGTATTACAGAGGAATATGATACATCAGACTTTGTATACACACACAATACTTGCAAGTAGGATGAGTAAGATAAGAAAAATATAGAAAATTGCCAACCTTATCCTTAAAAGTCTGATTTTTGGGGAGCACAGAGAAACTTTCTTCCTTCAGCAGATAAATGTGAAACCGCCTTCTAGTGTGAAACTCTACACATACATCATTCTGCACAGTGAAGAAAATATTAACTTAAATCATGGTCACATTAAATGCAAAGAAAAATGCTTGTTTTCGTCAAAATGATTTTTTTTTTTTTTAAAATACCATATTTTCATACACTTACATATACAAAAGATAGACAGTGATTTTGGGTCACTCCGCTTTCCTCTCATCCCAAAGTGCGACACCATGATTTGTTTAACTAAAACTACTTTGAGTGGATGTCAATGTATTGCACTGTGCACTGTGTGCGCACATAAAATGTTGCTACAACAAACCCATTTTATATCAGTACCCCATAAATTCGATTCCAAATTCATTTCCCTTCAGACACATATGACGGAAAGTTGTTACCTCAACTACTGATGACTGACGTTTATGGTTCCAATGATTCTCAATGAGTGTTATAGTTTCTATAAAAACCTTCCCATCTTTCCTTTTCTGCATCAGTGTCCACCAAACGACTTGCAGTAGTAAGTTAGCAAGCTGTGGCGTGATTTAGGACAGCTTAGCTGTTACAACTGTCAGCACCCCCTTCTGACACATGGAATTCATAGCTACTGTACAACCTCTTATTTTAATAAGGTCTGACTGCTTCCAGCCTGCACTATAATTCTTATTAAGGGCGAGGTTTCAGAGTACTGTCATAATCTAGTGCTGCCCAATTATTACTGTACCTCCTGATATGGTATGGGTTGTGATTGAGAGAGAGTGTGTGCGTGCACATTTTCAGACAGGACTGGCCCTTTTCAACATGAGACTAAAACCCCTATTGGATTAAGTTTGATTAACCCCATTGGTGGTATTTTCAAGATGAAAGAGAACCAATTAAAATTTATTAACAATCAGCAACTGGCCCAGTGAAAAGAACAACTACTAATTACAATTTTAGCAAGTTTCATTAAATTAAAAACAAACTACTTAACAAAATACTACTGTTCAAGGAATATGTTCTGGTGCAAATCATCTGGAGTAGCCAGTAGACCTGAAGGCAAAAAAGAAATATGGGTTCAAAAAGGGGACAACCCATTGAGAAATGATTGCCACTACTTCAATCAGACTACCACGTACGACTCTATATCTATTGTGCATGGCAGTGCATTATGGCATAAGTGCTGGACTCTAGTGGAGCATATTTCCACACTGTGATTGACAAGCACTCACTCTCTGGGGAGCTTGTTGGTACATTCAGAAAATTAGAAAATGAAAACAGATTAAAGAAATGCCACAGGACCGCATCTATCCATGCCAGATAAAATGGCCTTGGAGTGTGTCACTACAGTCACATGTCAACCATATCGACTTTGCGCACCTTTCTTAAGCTGTGGTGCAATCTCAAAAACACAAACTTGGCTTTCCTGCTGCTCTCCAACTGTGATGATTTTGCTTGGTCTGTCTAGCCTGAGGCTTAAACTGGTGTGTTATTTGTCTTCTTCTGAAAATGTCCACATACAAGTTAAGTTATTTGCTGTCAAGAAAGCAGGAGGCATGTCATATCCTAAAGATTTGTGTAGCAACTCCAGTGGCTGCACAGTTTTGGAGACAGAATAGATACCTTTGGGGCTTTCACACTGACAGGTTTAACTTAATCTAGGTACAGTCTACATCAAAATTTGATAAGATACTTTTTCGAACATGGGTGCAAATCAGTGAACTGTACCGGCCCTCACCTGCATGAGGTGGTTTTTGTACAATTTCAAGAATTAAGTCCATTCTGATTAAGGAAGATTTGGGGGTGATTATAATTCAGCATCAATCATCCTTTCACTTTGTGTGCATATGAAGCAATCAAACTCTGAATGGATACTTATATCAAACTTTCTGAGCACCTGCATTTCTGACTAAACCGGTGCCATGTCACATGTGGCAGGCAGCATGTAACAGGGAAGCTTTTAGTATCCACTTACTATAGAAAAGTACAACAATAATAGTGTTTGAACGCATTAACCGTTCCACACTGTTCATGTCAAAATTTGACCCATTTTGATATTTGAAAGCAACACCCTAAATGACATTCTTTGAGCATGAAATTTTATGACTTTTCCTAATGTGGCCCAGACTATACAAAAATGGAAATATTTTTAATTTTGTGCAGCTGGTATGAATATTCGCACATAGAGGGTGTTCTGGGTCAAATTTGACCCGTATTTATTCAAAGGGATTTTAAAGTCACTAGAAGGGGTCAAATCAAGGTAAAGGGTGGTTATGGGGGATGTTGAAACATTGGCATGTGTGTGTATTTCTGTCACTGGGACAGTGGGGAGAGAGCTCAAGGTGGACTTTGACAGTGTCTGGCCGACACTGGCCGTGTTCCCAACATATTGCTACACTTGCCAGGTTTCCCACCCAGGTGGGCATCTGCACCTGCTAACAAGCCTGTACAAAGTAACAAATCAAACTCATCAATTCCCCGGCAACCAACACAGCGGTTGCCCAACATAGTCCTCCCTTTAGTGAAGGGCAGCTTTCATAGGACTATAAAAGGTACCTGAGCCCTTGCTTCAATGATTTGGTGGAGTGGAAGGAGTGATTTGGTGGATCTGTAATTCCAAGATGAAAAGGAGATAGTGAGTTGAAGAGAAAGTATTAGAAGAGGACAACATAGAGAAAATTGAGGTAAGGCCCTTGTAACTGTGCTCATGCAAAGGTGACACCACCTTCCCCACACGCCAGCCACAGCAGCACAATAGTCCAAATCTTGCCCTGATTTGTCTGAAGTCCCAAAGTCAATTGTCAATGTTTTTTGCAGTTTGGTTTACTTGAGATTCCCAATCAGTTTGTTGTTTTGTTTTATGACTAATACACTCAATGCAGAGTTGAAGAAAAGGAGGGTATGCGGTTTGCGGACAGTGTTGATTGATGGTTTTCATGGTTATAATGAAACCTACCGTTCAAAAATGTTTTTGCATCTAGGGGTGGGTGATATGGCAAAAATATCATCATGTTTTTTTTTCCAGGTAGGATCATAATTCAGGAACTTATCACAATTATTTTTCATGTTGGTTTCTGAGACCATTTTGCAAGTTACTGAACAATACAACCAAACTAATTCCCTAATTTAAAAAAATATAGCCCCACAAAGTAACAAAACCTAAAAGAAAAAAGAATAACAGACCATTTGGGCCAAATTACCTTTTCAAACAGATTTTAATCAATAATGAAATTCTGAAAATATGAACATTCAACAAGAATTTTGACATGGTTTAGACTTGTATTCAAGTACAATCAGAGACTTTTGCATAACTCCCAAAATGAACATTGGTTTCAAAAGGTAAACAACAACACTCAAGTAAAGTGCACCCTTGCTACATAACATGTAAGATTAGTAGCAATTGTAACAGGCAGGTAGCTTATTAGAGATGCTCAGCAAAACCAGTCTATTTTCACTCAATTCTGCCAAGTATTAACATTCAGTAATAATTTTAACATGGTCTAGACTTCAAGTACAATCACAGCCTTTAGCATAACTCCCAAAATGAAAATTGGTCCCAAAAGGTAAAACACTATAAATGTATTAAATAAACAAATATTTTTTTAAAGTGCAATGTGATTCAGAACCAAAACAATCAACTTAAGGTGAAATGCTATGTATGAATCCTGACCATTGAAAACCCAGCAGCTTCTGAACATATCTTTCACATCATCTTTCAAATTATATCTCCTTCTAGAAGGAGACAAAGTATGACAGGCCCCAGTCATATATTTTTAACCAGGAAAAATAGTTAATCGACTTTATCAGGCTTGAGAGTTGCTCTGTGGCATGTGACAATATTGCCACCACTGCTTTAGACTCTTTCTGAGGGAGCACTTTTTGCTGGAATGCACAAATAGTTTCTAGCTAGTTGGCTAACCCCTGGAAAGTTTCCCTAATGGACTTTCCACCATTCCAGAGTATACATCTCACTGTCTGCATTTGGTGGACAGGTAGGCCTTCAATTCCCCATCTATTGCCTCTTTTAGAGATGGGGAAGCAGATGTGGCGGCCGTGGCTGCAGTTACAGCAGCTGAGGGTTTCAAAAGGCTGGCCAGTGTTTCCTTTGCTTTATTTGGTGGTGTTTGTTCTGCCTCAGGGTTCTGGAATGTGGAGGTAGATGTAGGCTGAACTGATGCTGCTGGATGCTGTGCTCATACAGTCAGCTGGGACTCCAGCTCAGACATAGCTCTGGCTTGTATTCTCTCTGTCCTGTCGCTGTGAATGTATTGGGTTTTGAACCTTGGATCAACAAGCGCAGCCATATCCAGCAGGTCATCAGTGGTGGGATGATGATATTTGGCTGTGAGGTAATTGAGACTGGTTATCTTAATTGTTTTTGTTAGTCCAGTGTCATCGTCATTCAGGTTCAACATGTTGACTTTCAACAGGTGAAGCACTGGCTTTACATAAGACACACTCACATAGTCCTCACCTGAGAGAGCATCTGTGAAGTCTCTAAGTGGACTCAGGACATACTTCGCAGACTCCATCACATCAATTTCTTGCCATGATGGCACCAACGGCCTCGCCTTCTTGTCTGCCTTCAAGACCTGGGAAATGGCATTTTCCTGATCCAACACTCTCTCAATCATGCTGAGTCTGGAACCACATCATGTTGGTTACTCAGTGATGAGTTTCTGCTGAGGTAGTTTCAGCTCTGTTTGAACCTTACTCAAATCTACAGCTGAAGGAGAATGTACTGACCACTTTCTTGCAGATAGATATTGTGCAATCAACACAAGGGTCCTTGGCAGTTTTTTATAATGAACAGACCTGCCAACCCTGGACAAATTTTTTGACTACCACTTAGATGACCTAGATGCATCAGGTGCAAATCACTGCTGATCACACAACGAATTATTGTACATAATTTGCATACATACACATAACAGTGCATCAGTTGCATATACGCAACAGTCAAATAAAAAAGTGAAGCACTGATATGAAATTTCTTGATACCATTAACAGATTGTTTACAAAAATATCTGCAGATGCCAGTACTGTTAGTCATTTATGCCTATGTTTGTCCATTTGTCTTTCACTTGCCTAAACATAGCTTACCAAAGAACACAATTTCACTTAGGCTACATACTAACCTACCGCTACTCCTGCATTATGTCATTTTTATTGTTTACACCTCCACAATAATCAAGTCAATTTGATTTTTGAAAATATGATTTTCAGCTAATCTGAAAAGACAATGACACTGTAGGCATAAAACCCTAACCAGCCCTAAACCAGACTATTTTGTGGCTATGGTGAAATAAATATTTTAGAGCTGGTTAATACAGCTATTCTCATTATAGGTAGGCTATTACTTAATGGTATGATGACCTAATAACAATACAGGCTGAATATGGACATGTCTGTTGAAACTGTAAAAGTAACCACATCCCTCCTCCTCTGTGTTGTCAGCTATGCCACTACATTGCCAAATAAAAAGGGGGAGGGGAAGAAATCCAAGGCACTACCGGATGTGTTTATGAGCCATAGAACTGCAACTGATAGAATGTGCACTGTAGCATGATACTAACAATCTCTCTGTAAAGGCAGATCATGGAGACATTTTAATCGTTCACAATCTAATATCATATCGCACACCCCAGTTGCATCGTTAACTTTCAGTAAAATTCATAGAAATAATTATGGCTGTTTTGTTCCCCTGTTTTAGATAACATGGGATCCTAATATCACATGATTGTGAATTTATTTTCTCAATAAACAAATAGTGTCAAATCTAAAGAAAACACTCTCTCTGCTCCAACATTACTGATGGATATCACCCATTTATTAATGACTAATAAGATATATATGGATGCTTAATATATTTGAATAGTACAAATGGAATAGTACAAGCAGAAACAGGCACAGTGAGATGTTTGATGAAGAGCTTCAGATGACCACCACACCTCCAACAGGTAAACAACTTTGCCGTGCTGTATAATGGAGAAACACTCACAGCGTGCCAGCTCAACTCAAGTCATGGCTCAGTGTGACTACCCCAAAACAATGGAAAAATGCCATAATGTTAGCAGAGTGGAGCAGTGAACTTGCATGCTGTGCATGGAGCAGATGACCATATAAAGAAATCCGTCACGAGCCAACGTCGGCTTGGTTTTAAAGTAAAACTGTTGGAAACAGAGTGTTCAGAGTAGTCTGAAGCCTGAGCTTTTTGCTCACATACATACGTTTACCTCATCAGTTGACACTTTAGCCACATTTAATATGAACATCCAACATTATATAAATGACTGAAGGAAAAGTATAATAGGTCCCCTTTAAACTCAACTGGAAGAAACTAGACACATTTTGCAGATGCCTACAGATTTGTCTGTAGGCATTTGCAAAATTTTTAGTTATCAGACAAATTCATCATCATTTAATTATGAGACATAATTGTTGAAAATCATTACAAGTGCCCTCTACACATATAAATTCCATTCAAATGTAATGAAATGTACTTAATCTTTAACAGCGATAATCGGTTCCTTTTTCAAAAACCTGCCTTAACTACTGTACTGTATGTGAGAACAATTTCTCTTCCTCTGTCAAAATGTCTTTTCCCTCATGGATAGTCTCCTATCTCCCCCTTTTCTGCCCTAAAACAGACAATAAGTCTTATATTGTGCTGCTCTAAACCCACTGTTTACCAGCAGGTTTAATGCAGCAAGTCCTTAATTGCATTCATTATCTAAAGCTCCAGGTCTGGGCCAAGGTTGCAGAAAGAGATGGGGGATTTCAGTTATCTCTTGTTTATTCAAAAATATATATAATCATAACTGCCAGTACTGTAGATAATAAGTAATGAGCACATATTGTGAAAATAATGAAAAAGGAAAGGATTTCCCCTGCACTTTTATCATCCCCATTTTCCATACAGAAAAGAAATAAGGATGTGTAGGCCATCATAGCTTAAGACGTATTGAAAGTCTGGAGGAAAATGGAAGTTTCTTTGTGTGAGGGGACACATAATGGAGTTCTCCCCATCCCCCGAGGTGAAGTGGAGAATGGGGATATAATTGAAAAGCTGTGCATCAACATAAAGAGGACGATCTGAATTTACCTGTAAGGAATGCCATGTCAGTTGACATTAAATAGATTCAAAGTTGGGAGGAGATCTGTAAACTGAACTGAATAACTCAGAAACGTTAACACTGAGAACATTTTTACTTTGGGCTACTTCTGTTAAATGTCAGCGCATGTGTCATGTTAACAAGCCGAGTCTCAGCATGCAAAGATTTTAAATTGTAACATAACATGCTTATACTTTTCAAAATGTCAGGAGGTCCAGGTACCACAAAACTTAATGAATTCTTGCTTTCAAAGTATTATTCATTACCATACCATATAACAGGTAAGTCATAATTACATAATAATTTGTAAATAACCACAGAGAAAAGTGTCTAAACCCTTTATCACACAAAAACCTTTAGTTTCACAGCGGTAAACTGGTGGATGATTCCACAGCAGTGCGCGTGGTGTGGCAATCATGATGTGAATGTGTATGAATATTCTCTCCCCCTTTATCTAGAAGTACAGACTGACAGTCCCTATAATAATACAGTGATGCCGTGAGAAAAATATCATGTCACACTTGAGTAGCTACAACATGTATGACATGATAAATTAAAAGTAAGATAAAGTTGGAGGAAATCACGGAGCATAACTATACAACTGATGAGAGAGAGCATGTGATAAACAGTCATGTTAGAAATTACATGAAAGAACGTAAAGAAGCATGTCATGTTCAGTGTAATGTCACTAAACCCTTTCAGATACAGTCTTAGCCCTGACAAGGTTACTACATAAATATTAGGGGCTTAGATTGCTAAACTAATTGAAGAGGTGTTCTGCATTTTATATATAACACACACACTTGTTTTTTTTAAATGTAGTAATTTTGTACTTTTTCTTGGAAAAATGTAGGCATAATCAATAAATTATTTTTCATTCACACAAAAACTGAATAGCATTGGAGATTATTATTATCATCATCATCATTATTACTAATTAACCATACTTTACTGGCAGCCTGCACATACTACCGCTGGTCTTTTCGCCAGCGTATACCACTGCACCACACTGCCGTGAAACTAGCAGCCAAAAAGTCAGCCACAAGTCATATGGAACCACCAACTGATGTTGATACATGTCAAGAATAACAATGTAACACAGCTGCAAGTGCAAAGATTAATGACTGGATCAGAGTTCAGACATTAATACAGCTTTCAAATGAAATTCAGATGGATTAAGAAAATGCTTCAATATTTGCAAACAATCTCAAGGAAATCATTTTAAACAGGAAGAGATTCACTTTATTTTAGTAAACTTTTTACTGTTATTGGCTAACAGGACTAAAATTACATGCTACAAAAATGACATTATACAAACTAAGTGAATAAAAACAATGCTGTTCCAATAGAAATTAGAAAAAAAATACTAGTGTCTCATTTACCCACTTAAAAGTGGCTATTCTACATTTTAACATACAGAAAGCCCCATTCACAAAATAAAACATGGACACAGTAGCTGCTTGACAGAGAAGAAAAACAAACATATCTATAAGTCTACAAAGAGATTTTAAATTATACCAACCAGGCAGGTCAGTGCAGTACAATTACTGAACAAATTAGAGCTTTGGTTTTCTAAATTCTCAAATGAACTGGCATTCTCTTCTAATAAAAGCATTCATACATTAGCCTCTGAATGAACGCGTTACAACCACCTGGCAGCCGAGCATGTGCTGATTCTGACTCAGTAAGGTGTAAGCTCCCATCCCAGTGAGTTACATCAGATGACATATGTAGGGGCAGATGGGATGGATAGTTCTTCCAGGTTTATTTATCAGGGATGTCGGCAGCATGTTGTACCAACTGATCAAGCCAGGTGCCAAATCAGATAACAACCTGATTGATGAAAGCTGCTCTAACAAACACCCACCTGAATATGGAGAATACTGACAATGACAGTGTCTTCCTTGACCTAAAACATTTTTATAAAATATTATAAACTGAACGTGCAGTAAATTAAAAATCAAATTCACTCATTTAGTGACGAAAAATTATGGTTTTGCAATATAGCCTTTAGAAGATAAACTTTTATCACAGATGTTTTAAAATGATGCGACAAAACACTGTAATCACAGACCTCTCTGGAGCAGCAAATGGTCAGACACGTCTAGCTGGTCACAATGTCACAATACTTGATGAGCTGAGAGCTAGGGCACACACTTTCACTCCACTGGGACACTGCTGGCTTCCTGTGGACTCCATGACCATATGTTTTTCTCTATTGCTTGTAATATTCATTCACTTTCCCTACTTCATCCTCTCTGTCTCCCTCTCTATCAACTGTATACCTGGCAGTCATCCCAGAGTACACAGCAGCTCTAACAGAATCTCTGGAGACGTCTCTCCCTGACGCCCACTCTTTCAATTTCTTTCTTTTCTTACCATCTCTCTGACACACACATACATGCGCGCCGTCACTGAGCTGCCTGAAAAATCCCACACATCCGAGCTGGTCTGGAAATAGAAAAACTGTAGGAATGAAGGCAGAAATAGTCATGCGACATGTCATGCTGACCTCTCTGCAAAACAGCAGAAGGGAATCGGGTCAGTTAGCCACCTACACCTCTCATCCTTTAACTCTAGAGCTACAGTGTGGAAGCTTCTACAAGTTAATCATTCAGGTAATCACATGTATATTCAACAAGCAAAAGACACCTTGAGGGAATTTTACACAGTTTTAACTATCATTTGTTGTTTATCATTTTAAAAGCAAATGTGAGCTACAAAAGGTTTTTGATTTGATTAGTGCAAATTCTGATTTGTTCTACTACATGTACAACATGCAAGTGAAAACACAGGGGATGTCTAAATGTTGTGTTGTGAGTGGGCTTCCTTCATGGGAAGCAGGACAAGATCCTATGAAGGAGAAAAGCAAACACTGGTTAATTA
The DNA here is from genome assembly GCF_963924715.1 of Thunnus thynnus. NCBI lineage: Eukaryota > Metazoa > Chordata > Actinopteri > Scombriformes > Scombridae > Thunnus > Thunnus thynnus. Next base: position 10,734,748 of record NC_089538.1, on the reverse strand, counting down.
CACTATCAAGGAGGGTAAATTTAGTTTTGATATAAAAATAGATTATTTTTTTGGTTGCTCAGGCACTTTTCTGTTTTAGTCTGCAGGAGCAGTAAAAAAAAACTGTCAAGTTATTTCAGTAATAGTGTTGCCACCTTGCTGAATTTATAACCCTTTTAATATGGCAGAAGATGGCAGGAAGGAAAGAGGAAAGGAGGGAGACGATTTTTATCTGAGGGAGGAAGAATGACAGTTCCATTACCTGAGAGTTGCAGATGCTGCCTGCAATCCAACAAGTACACTTTTTTTCCTCCCCAATGAGTGCTTATCAATACTGAAGGTGTGCCATTTTGAACCATCAGCAGTGAGAGCTCTCATCGATCACATCCTGAAAAGTCAATCATGGTTTTCACTAATCAAAGCCTGCAAAGATTTATGAGTCATCTTTGGACGGCACTCACATGGAGCACCGGGTGAACCATCATGCTGTATATAATAAAGTGGATCTCCTCTAGAGCTGTGAAGGTATTGATGATTTCTCACTGTAGTCTTAGAACAGTGAACCCCAGCAGTTACAGTAGGAGGCTTTCAAACAACCCCACACACTGGACTGCTGAACCTAACTAAAAGTTGAAAGGAGAGGACTGACCTTGAGGTTTGATCTTCACCCAAACTGTAGCAAGAGCCTGTCATGTGCAGCTTTTCTTCTAAAATCAGCTCGCTGTGGCTGATTCTTCCTTTAACAGTTTCTTCCTGCCAAAAAATACATTTAAATGCACATATGGTCATTTAGACCTACTTAAACACACCAAATAATTAGCAGTTGCAAATGTTGTTGACACAGGCCTGCAGGAAGATGTAGCTCCTTCACAATAAACTAACCTAGTCTAACAGTGGTTGGTAGGAAATGTTACAATTGTATTAAAAAGAACTTGTGCTGCTGCCTGATTGTTGATGGAGTTTAGTACCAGGTGGAGATGTATTGCAGTAGTCATTTCAGCCTGCCACATAAAAATAAGGCAAGTGAAAAATCTCTAAAACTGATCAACTGTACTGTTTAAGTACATACATAAAAACAGAAAATAAAAGAACAAATTGACTTGAAATAAGAAGGCAAAACTAGTGTCTTAAAAATCTGCTATTTTGTAATTTATACTGTATTTCTTTATCTGTTGATCAATGACCAAAAAGCCTAATTACATTCACTGTGTGAGGTTACTACTTATATCTTTGTATTTTGGTGTATAATTGGTGGATTGGCAGAGTGGGGGTTTGTGGGACTGGCATTTACAAGCCGTGTTATGCACTGGCCAGTGTGCTGACCACTCCTTGATCTTCACACAAATGCAATCAGGCCAAAATGTTTGGACTGCATCTAATCAACAATGACCAATTATTGCTGTCAAGATGGCCATTCCAGATCCCATTCCGTTATGATGTCAAAGAGGCTAATGATTCTCGAATGGTAATTAAACTTCAAATATAGATCAGTTGAGCACATGTAAGCATTCATCTTAGGGGCATCAGACGCCCTAATGTAAAATGTCAGCCAAGCATGAATAATCAATTTTGTCAAAAACTCCACAGAAAAAAAAAAAGAAATCGGGCATCACACTGGCACACATAATTTCACATCTTAATTCCCACACAGTGGCCTTTTGTGTTACAAGTAGATTTCAACAGTTGAGACACTTTCCAGTATTTCTGAATTAGTATTGTTCAGCCCGATATAATTCAATACTAGCACATACTATATTTATACTATATTTTCCATAAAAAATAAGCACACCAAGTTATTTTTTCCTGTATTTTTTGTCTCTACTATGTATTATTGTGTGTGTTTGTTTTTAGATTATATTAGTTTTTTCCATATAAGTTAATGACTTCCATAGTCAGAAGTCAGAATTTAATAAGATATTTTACAGCTTTCAATGTTTAATGTCACTGATTCCAACCACTACAAATACATTTTCATCCTGTCCAACACACTATGTGCACATTTTATGCACAGCCATACAAAGATACAAAGTATCTCTGAGCAGTTAAGATAATATCATCCAATGTTAATGACCTTTATTTCAAAGCTGTATGACTGCATACCCAAGAGCCAGTGGATTTAAACTTTAATATCTATGAATAATTAAAGCTCTGGGAAAAGACCATTTAGCTGGCCAATAAAGATGAAGGGAACTGCCATGTTAAATGTTGAAATTTTCAATAGGCCTTGAATATCGCTCATTTGGAAAGTATTAAATTACACTGATTCACTTTTTGGTCAATAAAGGCTAAAAGCCATCTGACTCACTAAATAATGGAGAAGAAAGGCCCCCCAGAGTATCTAAATACTGCATACCAAACACACTATTCCCAATTGTAAACCACCTGCCCTACCTAATAATATTTATTTAACTCATGAGCTTGTTACGGGTTCGTTTGAGCTTCATAGGGCTTCTGTAATACCAACAGGATTACAGAGCTCCGGGATAAGACGGAGACTGAAAGGCAATGCCTTTGCTGAGCAAGCCATCTCAGTAACTACAGAGACCAAACGTGTAAGAATGTCTGTGTGCGTGCATGTACACTTCAGTCTGACTGGAAAAGGATCATTGTGTATGGCCTTGGCAGAGTAGAGCCACAGACTTGAAAAGACTAAATAGTGAGAGATAAATTAAATCGCCTCGTCATCGAGCATTGATGCCAAGTGCCATTACACACAGCGGGAGGAGAGAATGATAGGCTTTACAGAAAACAAGTAGCATCCACAGTTGTGGCTTAATGTGAGTACTCCAAGTCATCATCTTTACAAGCATTAATGACATTTGCCATCACTACTGGGCAAAAACTTCATTACACAGGCATAAATGCATAAAGACTTCTACTTGGGCCTCTGGGTAAACAAAGCTGGCTCTTTTCCCAATAGAATCTGTAATGAGTATTTTCAGTCATCTACTTCTCCATGGTTAAAAAAAAAAAAAAAAAAAAAAAAACAGCAAGAAAAACCAACTCCTTTCAAGACATTTTGGCCTACAAAATACTCTCCACTGAGAATCCAGCAGACTCTGACCAGCCTAATATGCAGAAAAACGGTAAAGGTATTGGTGAGCACAAAGGGGCATTAACCTACCTCTGGCCTAGTCCTGTCCTGGCTCCCAACGCTCACAGCTAGTTTTGTGCTGCCAACTTTGGCCCAGCTCTGTCCTTGGCTGACGGAGAGGACAAACGGGCTGAACTTGGGCCGTCGGCCGACCCGTGATGGATGGGTTTGAGCATGTCGGGTGTTGGGCCATAAGATGCCGCGCTCCAGATAAATGCCTGTGCTTAAGATTTTTAAGCATTCTCTTCTCATAATAAAGATGTCTATCATCTGTGAATAAGTAACCTTGTCGACCCGCCAAGTCGGCACTGAGCAAGGGGTGGAGGGCGAGATCAGCAACCCACAAATCAATCACGCATAAACAACACGACAAGATGAACTCGCCTACGATAACAATTCCAAGAGAATATTGCAGCATAAAAATGGATAATGAAAGCCAAGAAGCCATGCCAGTAATAGCATCAAGCTAATAAAAGAGATAAGCAATCAAATGGGAAGCTGACTTGCGGTAAAGGGAACAATATCAGTTCTCATTCTTTCTGATGGCACAGAGGGGAGGGGGGCTTTTCATAGCTGGAGTTACCCAGATTAAAAGAAAGTCTTTTCAAAAATATCACCCAACTTTGAACTGGGAACTAATTAAAATCAATAACATAAAGACAAAGAGGCACAAGCTCACAGGCAGCTGGAAGCCTTATAGGCTACTATATGCATTGTTTTCCTACTATATATTACTATATGGAAATCCTTTTTAATATTCTGGACTGCACGTGCTTAGGAAGGAGGTTTCTTATAAAATTGTTGATGTTTTTTCTCATATTGCATAAATAGTTGTACATTTGTATTTTGTGACATACATAAAATACATCTAATACATATAATACATCCATGTGTTAAACACTAAATTGAAATAAGGTTGGTACAATCTGTTATATACTGCAAATATACTGCCTAACATGTTATTTTACCACAGTTTGGTACCATTTTCAGCCAATACTGTGTCCAGACATGCCTTACAACAATAGTGTGTAGTCCATAAAGGAGGGGAACTGTCCAAACGAGAAGGAGTTAGAAAGAGGATCACAAAAAGGAGGGGGGGGGGTGAGTTGACAGAAGAAGAGGGAATTGGCAGAAAGGTACAGGACAGGAGCTATGTGACTGGAATCCGCGTCATCCTCCTCACTCCATCAACTCCAATACACCCGCTCAGATGATGCATGAAAATCCATTTATGCTACAAGCTGGGAGGGAAGACGACGCAGAGAAAGAGGGGGGAGAGATACAAAGGATGGATGGAAGGATAGATGCGTCTCTACTGGTTGTGTATGGGCAAAACCAATAGTATCACTGAGCAAGTCAAATTTCACACTTTATATAGGCAATTCACTTCTGGGTTCTCAATAGTAGATCAATCCGAGACAGTTATTTAGATTTTCCATCGTCGGTCTTGATGGAGGATAAAATCTGTCTCCTGAATAGATGTACACCAAATACTGCTGTATTTAGTTTTTTAAAAAAAAATAAAAGACACACTAATTACTGTTTGAATGTGGGAAAAAATTAAATATTCAATCAATCAAACACTCTGTCCAAAGTCAAAGTTCAGTGTACAAGAGCAAATCACTGTGCTAGGGTGGGCATGTTGGTAAAAAGCGCTTGTCATATTATTCAATCAACGAGGCAATTGCTGTTCAATTTGTTAAAGAAAACTGGAGGAAACTAGCAGTCATGATGACCAGATGACACCAAACTAACCGAGAAGTAATGTGTGGATTCATTTTGGATTTGAAAACAGTGAATAAAAGGTAACCACAACATTTTGACAACACTATTTAGAATTAGGCTACGTGGGTTATGTTCATGTTAATTCAAACTATAAGTGATAAAAATGCCACCAGTTGTAGCAAAAGCGAGAATTGAAATGTGCTACAGTAAATGTGCCCTTTTGATTTCATTTGCATATAAGAATCACACTAGCTTCCTAATATTCAAACTGGTGTGATGATTTTTTAAAGTGATTTTTTTCAATCACAGTAAATCCTGTATATTGTATAGCTACCCATTTGCATTTTAAAATATAATTTTAGATCAAGTTTGTTGTAGCTTTAATACAGTCCTTGAAATAAGCAAAGGAGCTTTGTGAAACTTTTGTAAATAAAACAAAAGGCACATAATATCATTAATGATACAATCCAAGCAGGATTCATAAATACATATATTGGGCAAGGATAAAAAGAAAATGCAGTCACATATAATGTTGTCCATGTTAGAACATAATTAGCCTACCTCATGTTAGAATTAATTCAATAATGAACTCATTGCACACATACCTATGTGCACAATACAAACACATATTTTACAATGGCTATCAGTAGTATGGACACTGTGGGAAAGATTATGGGTAGTGTTGACTCTTGTGTTAAACTGATCTGTCTGCAGTACTTGTGCAGTGCCAGGGGAGTGTGGGTGTGAGAGCTGCTCTTTATAAATTGGACTTTACCACCCATCGATAGGTACTTGAGTAAAAACTTGACTTTATACATTTACTTGCTGCCATTCCACATTAAGAGATGCATTTACCAGAGCACACTGCAAAACAAACAGGACACTAGCTGACACAAAATACTTTCTAATTATCTTATTTAATGTTAGCGTTTCAGCTGGTTCTACGTTATGACTAAGACGTAACAGTAAATAATGAAAACATTGTTGGTGATTTATCTCTGATAGAGAATAAGAAATATACGCTGTGGATTTGCAGGAAATGTCATTTGGGATGTTCTCCAGCTCCATCCCGCTTGTGGACCCAGGTGTTGGACATCCTTTTTAATTGCCCCCCATGGTTTGCCCGTCTATCTCACACCTGGACTTCGACAAGGCACACTGACAGTCGTGACTACCTTAAAGCACGTTTGCACATCTTGTCATGAAGAACAGATTTGTTTTGTGACAACTGTCAGGATTCCCTGAACTTTCTAAGTCAAAAAACAACGTAACTGCTTTGAAAACAGTATATTTAGTGCTCCTGTTGCTATAGTGCAATGCACAGCTGTGGCTTTACATTTAAAATTAATTCTCTATAATTTCTGTGGCAGAGCAGTCATGTTTTCCCTAATCTTCACCATATCCCATTCAACATTGGATATCTTTAATTGGTTGAGACTCTCACTGATGGCCATGTAATGGTCTCAGGTGATGGGAAAGTCCAAACAAACAAGTGTTTGTTTATCAAAGCTGGGCCAGCGTGTGATCTGACTGTGTGTCAAAAGTCCATTTATCTTGCAGAACAAGGTGGCAGAAGCCGGCCAGGATTAAAGAACTAGGTCTCTGGCCGACTCTCACCTTCAGCGCTCTCTCAACTCGGAATGAGAGTGCTCCATCATCCAACGCGCTCTGTGACACCAGCTGGGCAACAGGGTGGAAAGAGCAATGGGGTGTCGTGCTCTCCACAAGCACCTTCCTCATGGCGCGACTAGGCCTGCTTTGGTTTCACCTCACGCATCAACTGCACATGAACACCTTCGTGGTTGCTCATGATCAAGGCCGTTACCATTGTCCACAATATACAAAAAGTATTTTGTCTTTTGTACACTGAAGTTTAGTTACTACAAAGCTGAATACATGTTCAGGTTTCACTTTTGTTTTGGGGTTACCAGACGTTACTACAACTGGTTTCTCATTTAGCCTTACAAAAGGTGAGGCTGCTGTTTGACTTTCTCTCCTTCAACTTGTTTTCTAACAAGAAAACGGTTCCTGTTGTTTGCATCACATTCATTCTAATTAGAGATTGTGGGCATCGCAAGACGACAACATGCATTTTAATTTAATCTAATTACCTGAAAAGCAGGACTCTATCCATAACTGTCACTTTTTAATCATGAGGTTCCTTTACAAGAGCAACAAAATAAGTGAAACTGCAAGAGTTTCTCATCACAGTATCACAACCTCTTGGGCATTATCAATGCTGTTGTGGGGGTTTGTGGAAAAAAAAAAAAAAAAAAGCCTTTAATAGTTTTTAACCACGTCATTTCAAGTCAGTAAGTACCTTTCAATCCTTGTTATTAATTGCAATGCATAGCATGCACGCACGCACTTTAAGATATAGAAAAATATGTATCTGGAATGCATGGGAAGTTTTTTCACATTTGCCCCCAAACAGTCATGCTGAAAATCTAAGGCAAATTTTCATTTTACGGCCCGTCAGCTCCCTGATACAGAGCAAATGAATGCAGCAGCAAACAAATCTATCAAATCCTACATCAAAACAACCATGCTCTCTCTCCCTGTGACTTAAGGACACAGACATAGCAGAGGAGAGAAGTGAGGGTGGAGAGAGAGAAGTAGTGAAAGGAAAGAGAAGAATTGTGTCCAATAATGAACATATGACCCAACCTGGTGACTTCAGAGAAGCCCCCAGCCTGGAGGACCTTTGGCTCCAATCCTGCTAAGTGCAAACTCATTGCTATTGCTCCTCGGATCATGTCTTACACACTGTAACATTCCTCTGTGGTGAGGGGAAACAGCCAACATGAGGGCCTTGAAAATTAATCTTTATAATTATACACTGACATTACAAGAAATAAGAAAGGGGGGGATACTACCTCGGTCTTGCTGGTGTCTCATAATTAGGCTACCAGTTTGGTTGACACTACACGAGACCTGCCAGATGACCCGATGATTTATGTATCCCTCCAAGATCTTCCAACACGTTCAAGACGAGAGACGTTTATTTTCGATGTGACTGGGAAAACAAAGGGTCTTTCAGGAGCTTTGATGCGTGAAGATGGCAAATGAAAGTACAGGTTGGAACAGCCACAAGTGCACTGACGTATGGGGCAGTATCAGTTCAGTTCAATGCTTCTCATGAGGCATTATGGTGGGTTGAAAATGTCAATTTCATGCCATATAGACTTTGATTAAAGAGCCTAATGGATACCTGTCTGGAACATGACAGGTTAATCAGTGTCTTTTCATCAAGCTTTTTGTCCATCGCTGCTTGAGCGTTCCTTGCCTTCAAAAGGAATGGCAAGAAAAGAAATGGAAAAGACATGCACAAGATGAGACATTAGACCTTTAATTAGAGGCACACTTTTGAGCCAGTGTGTCTATCTCGGTGGTTCCACTAAATGCATGCTGCATATTGATGTTCTCGAGAATGCTCTGAGGCACTTAGCTAGCTCGTGGTCCTCCAGGCATAATGACATGCTGGACCTTTAATTTGAGATGAGATTGGTTGATTCAATAATAAGAGAAAAATAATCAGATGTAGACATCACACATGCGCATGTGGTGTCTACATAGAAATGAACCGTCTTTTTTAAATGTTTGAAATATGATTTAGGAGCATTTATTGCTAGAACTGATAAGAACTACTAAAATTAGGCTCTCTCTTCATCTGAGGTTTTTTTTTTTTTTTTTATATTTTCCAGCAAGTCACTGCACTTGAAATGATGACTTTGGAGAAATTAATGTGCTGCTGGGTTACTTTCAAAAGGCTCAGAGTACTGTGAGGGGGAGAAATGCAATCAGTCATCAATGGCCATAAATTTCATTGCAGAGTGAAGAGAGACTGCTGCATTTGTGCTGACACTGTAAAATAGTTTGACAGAGCACTGGCTGGTTTTACAGTTATTTTTTCGCAATGAGCTTTTCCATTAGGGAAATATCTACTTGCGTCTATACCTCCACAGAGGTGCCGAATATGTGTGTGTGTGTGTGTACTGTATTTATGTGTGTGTATGGTCTGCGTATAGTACATCACTGCAGAAAGAGAGAGGAAGCAAGTGGATGGTGGGTGAGGTCATTTCCAGTTAGGGAAGTGCCAGTGAAACCATTTAATTTAATAAGCCATAACTCATTGTGTCGCCAGGACATCTTACTTAGGAACCTGAGTGATGAATTGCACTTTAAAAGGCAAATAAACACTATCGGGGATCTTCTTTTTAATGAGCATGTGTACTGAATCACATCACCTGCCATCCTAAAGACAGCAATCGAGTTTTGATGTTTATGCCAAACCCTCAGTCACATGGTGTATGACAAACTAGTACTTCTCTGCAAAAAACTATAAAACTGCAGCATGGTTATTAGACATAATAATACAAAATGAATGAATCAATCAATAAATCAAACTGGGTGAGCTCCTTCTCCCAAGACAATCTTAATTTCAAGTAGTGATATAAAATAGTTTTTATTTTTGCTTTAGGCTATATCTTTAGCAATGATTACAGTATGGGGATTTGTATTGCACTTGCCAAAGATAACCTGGCCTTGTGCTAAAACTGTGACATCTTAGCACTTTGGTTTTTCTGTTGATGAAATTTGAGTTACTGTAGCTACATGTCCAGGTTTTAGTCTGCTCAGTCACAGAAGCTATCGTTGGTCATGCTAACTATTAGCAAGACAGAAATAATTTATACTTGTGTGATAGGGTAACAACTCTTTACACTCACATCTTCCCGTCTCTTGTCCAACTGGATGTGCATAATGACCTGTCCATTACGATAACAGCTGACCTACAAAAAGCCCTTGTGGGGTTATTTTTTATCCTATTAATTACTACTATGTTCCTATAGTAATTTACTTCAATAATTACAAATGTAAGAAATGTAAATGCTTTACTGTTAAGGTGAGGCGTGTAAGAATCATGGTTACTATCACCTAATGTCTTCTATCAATCCATACACTACAATGCTAAATCAATACTTTGTTCTTTGCGCTTGGGTTGACTGAAGATCTTTTGTCCCTGTTCTGTCTTCATTGTTTCAGCTCATTCCAGTATTTCCAGATCTAGATCTTTCTTGTTTTGATATCTTACTGATATCAAATTTGTTGTGGAGAAGGAATCCTTTCAAAATGGAAACCAATTATGCCAACATTGATTAAAGGCTGGTTTCCTAAATTGTGAAACAAAGAATCAATGCAGTGTATCAGTGATCTTCATTTTTCAATCAAAAGTCAGGAAAATATAAAAAACAAATTTCTTCAAATTCTGCATCTGTAATACAGATATAAAAGCTGAACATACATGATCATGACACAACGGGCGATGTTGGGGAAAGTAACAAGTCCTTTCAATAAAGTATTTGATCTGACAAGCATGAAAACAAACCTCTAACCATCACCATCTCCTGCAGCATGAACCATAATTTGAGTGACAGCCTAAAAAGTGTTAAGCCTCTGACACGAAAAATATAAATTTACAAAATAGTGTGTTCTTTTGAAGTCACAGACTATATCGGTGAAGTCATTTGTTTCATGCATGACTCTTAATACCAGCAAAAAACAAGTGTGATTTCAGGTATACAGTAGTGGAACACTCTTGTTGAATTATATATAATATGAAGATTGTCTCTTACAGTGCATCTTTTGTCCTTTTCAATGAACATGACCCCTGTTCATTTTCATGGACACAGATTTATACAGTACATTAGTGCATTTAGCAAATGCAACTGTCCACATCTTTTAAGTCATGTTCACCATGTCCTTGTGTTAAAGCTATATTTGAAATGGCACCTGTTTCAGGCGCAGTAAAGCTCAAGCATTTGAAACCAATATAACGTCCTTTTCCGCTGGATGAGTCATTGGTTGCAGGCAGGGTAACATACAATGACAGTATACAAACTGATGCAGAACCGCTTTTGCTTCAATTTTGTACCCCATCACGCCACCCTAACCCTCTTGCGAGTCCCCACCCCACGCAAACACACACTTTAATCATTTAGATTTCCATTATCACAGCTTCCTCTTCTCATTACTCAACCTACTTCTCCTCACTACTGAGCCATGAACCAAAATTAATTCATTACCTTGTCTTCACCACAAGATTGCTATCTTAGCCGGATTTGAGTTCTCATTTCAAACTCAAACATTTGACGTTTTCTATATTTTCTCACAAAACCAAGCTGGATTAATTAGAATAACTTTGATGAAACAGAGAAGAGACAATATAACTGCTCGAGTGAATACGGCAAAGAAGACGACTACAGCCTGTCTCAATATCACTGAAGCAATTTTACTGAGACAGGAAAGTGTAACTGGGAGGTTCCCATCTACAGCAGGTTGTCAGTCACAGAAACCTATGCCTGGCGGCTTTGAACACTGTGTGTGACCATGCTCAGCTTGTTCTTTTACTCTGTTCTTCACGCCACCCCTCCCGCCACCCATTTCCCCTCCTGCTTCAGCGCATTTCACATCTAAAGGAAAACAAACAAGCAATGTCATTCCTCTATTATTTGCCAGGAAGCCCACTACTCAAGTCTTGACACCTGCATAATGAGAAGTAGATGTACATGCGGCCCCTTCTCAGATGAGAGCTCTATTAAATGATCTGCAGAAACAGCCCAAGGAGTTTGATGAGTTTGTTGGATAAGGAAAAATACACAGTAGTATAATGTATGGATATGTGCTCCAATACAATGGCAAAAATGTCCTCGGCAGTTGCATTCTTTGTTTTCAAAATACCTCCTCACAGGAGTTGTTGACAATAAATTTAAAAAAAAATAAAAATCAAGTAATCAATATAATATTGCAAGTTGTACAACACCACAAGGTAACTGACCTTATTGGCTTCCCTGTTAGCATGTTAGCTACCCTCTTCTCTAATGTCAAAACTGTGTGAAACAACTTTCCACAAGTAAATTTAAATTGCTCAGAGTCCGCTTAAAAAAACGGTCATACCACAACACTGAAATTGGATTATCTTTTTTTTCTTGGGTGGAAAATTCTGCTGCTTTGGCATATAAATATAGTAACAGTCTCTGGCGGCTCAACATAGATGCTCTCTGGATAGCGAAAAAAAGGAAAATTAATTGGGAAACTCTGGGCTAGAGTGTGATTGTGACTTTGATCAATGACTGGGGAAACTCATTACCAGCGTGGGCCAGTGCGTGAGGCGGACCCTAATTGCGTGCCAGTTTGTAATTCTGTGCTGTAATTGACAGCTGGATGAAGCAGGTGTGCCCAGTGACACAGTGGCACGATGAGAGAGACAAAGGAGAAAGGGACAGAGGGATCACAAGATGGGATGAGGAAACGGGAGTGATAATGGATTAAAAAAAAGCAAGGGGAGATTCTTACTATTCTTTAGATATTTAAGACACTGTAGGTGGGAAAAACAGGGTTCCAACTAGATTTTTTACATCCAAAGAAAAATAACAAAAGGGAGAGGATGAGAGGCTTAAAGAGAGGCAAATTAGTAATGTACGTGTGTGTTGTTTTTGGTACTGAATATTTGAACTATACACTTGAGTCTTACTAATGTGTGGTTGCCACGTTTCTGAAAATTTAATACTCACTGGAAAACAGTGTGACAGAATAATTTTCCATTTTCATTTTATCTTACTAAACAAGAGAGTAAAAACACACATAGTTATAAAGAAACTGCTGCTGCTGTAACACTGATTACAGTGTTAAAAACTGTCGCAGCTTTCACTTTCCTAGCCTGTAGGTGGTGACTCTGCCATATATCTGCAGATTTCATCCACTTCTGCTGTTCCTTTCTGTTCCTAAAGGTGGCATGTGTTGGCATGTGTAAAACTGGATTGACAAGGACTGAACAGCCCCCACTTGTGGAGAATGTACAGCAAGCTAAAAGTGAGAGTCGGATTGTGAGTTTCAGGCCAGTTTCATGAGGTGCTTTGCATCTAATAAAAAGCACACTCCAAACAAAGCCTGTCTGCTTGCTTGAAGTGATACATCAATACAGGGCGGCTTTTGTAGGCTTTTTGCCATCTTCTGGCAAGCTCTTATGGACCAGGGGCAAAGAATGTTGAATTCAATCAAGCACACCATAATTCCTTGCAGTGTACGAGTGGGGCTGACTCACAGGCTTCTAATGGCTGCTCGTAATCAAGCACCATGATTAAGCACTTGGGGAAGTGGGCACACACTGAAAATCCTTTGGAGATGTCCTTTCCCTTAGAGCTAAGTACACTCATTACCTCGCAACAGCGGGTACGTGGGTGCTTCATTAGCTTTTATGCCGAGTTGCCTGTATTTACTCATAGTTTTTCTGATTTCCGTAGAGTGAAAAGGCGCCTAAAGAGCCCTTGACTGTAACAGTTTGATGTCTGTATGCTGGCTATGTGGTAACAGGAAAGTCTCAAACTGTAGTGATTGCAAGTTTCATGGTCTCACTCAAACCAAGAAATGGAAGAACAATTTTTTTTGATCAAAATCATCCATTTCACCCCTGATAATTTTACATAATGTGCTATGAAATTATTGAGAACTACATGATATGTAATGCATTTTAAAAATCTTGAGAACAGCGTGACGATTCAAAATCCAAACGACCACCCTGCAGCTCTGACATTACAGACACTTAAGAGCACTCATAAAACATTTTATAATCCTACTTAAATCATCTTTGCTGAAACTACACCAAGTATTATTTCTTATAGTCTGCTACAATAAGGCAGGATAAGTCCATGTGATCCATAACAACAGTTATGCTTCTGTTGTAATTTAAGTGTAACATGAAAAAGCACAACTTCCATTCAAAAAATGGCACTTTTGATAGGTCATGGTCAGCACGAAGAAAGGTGAACCTCTCAGGATGCCTTGATTGTAGACTAATTATAATATTAACCCTGCCGGTGGAGACGTGACTGTGGCTCGAGGCCAGACGGTGGATGACATTCTCCACATGGCGAGCTACATTAGATATCCAGACAGATGCTTCAGCCACACAGACTCATTAGCAAGGGCCATCAAGGTTCTGAACCAGTAACTACAACTGTGACCATAGCCATCTGTATTCTAAAAACACAAACATGTATTTGTTCAAAGAGCATTATAAAGTCAAAATTACTGTTAATTGAAAATTTTGTTTTCCAAATAAACTACATAACACACTACACAAAGAAATACAAGTGTGGTGGTATTTCTACTGGTTAAGGTCATTTTCAATTGCATGAATTCACTTTTCACAGACGCTGTTCAAAAGTTGCACTTTAGAACATCTACACACATTGCTATGTTCATCAATAAACAGAATCTACAGCAGTTTTGAAAGAATGGTTCTCAGTGCCTGAAATGGGCCAGTACTCACTGGCACTGAGTACTTCTGATTACTAATACTTCTGTTTTTTTCCACATGAGTACCCTTACTTCTTCTTGCGTACCACCTGGCGAGTCTAGGTACGCACCCCTAAACACCTGCATTACTGCGTCTCTGTGTAAACACATGGCTAGCTTAACGCCGAGAAAACAGCTCTGAAAATGTCCTTTTAAAATGGACAAAACAACACCAAAAGAAAAAAAAACAAAAACAGAGGATCAGGAAGAAACTTTAGCAACTGACGAGAGTTCCTTTCTGCTGCTGCTGCAACTGCATCGTAAGAAGCTAGCTGCAGTGCAACTGACTCTGCAAAACCAACACCGAGCCTTTCCCGTCAGGTGCCAACTACCTTGGCGGTAGTGACAGTTTGCACCATGGGCACAGTGCACCTGACTGCTGGACGAGGGACCAAGTTGACTATGTCTGCAAGGCAAATGATTGGCTCATTGTGAAAGATAAGAAGCTTGGATGCTGGATTTGCAGAGAAGTTGGATGATCCTGACTGTACTATACTTTGTCCAAAATGTAATATTAGCAAAGCTACATACTTTCATGCCTTCTGGGAATGCCAAAATATTGTGGAACTTTGGAATAACGTTAAAAAGAAAAATTGATGGTTCAGATGCAAGTCAACATTAAACCCAGGCATCTGTATGTTAGGATTAGATGATGCAGCAAAGCATACCGTTAATTATAAATATATTTTGAGAATTTGTTGGTATGCTGCAAGGTTACGTATTCTTCAAAGATAGATTGGTGATAAACCTCCTGATGTTTCCCTTTGGTTTGAAAAATTCCTGAATTCAATTCCACTTGAAAGGTTATCATACATGACTAAAAACAGATTGGACCAATTCCTGCATACCTGGCCGCCAGCCCGTCTTAATTAGTATAGAAGATGAGCTACAAATTAGGCTTCAGAAGTATATGAATGTATCACCATTGAATCATGACTACTTATAATGTACGTACGTATGTATGTATGCATGCATGTAAGATTTATCTTATAGATCTGTGACTATTACTTGTACTAAGACACGTATTATGGCTGCTTCCTGAGTGAGAGTGTGAGTATGTAGGTGTCATTCGTATTATGTACGTGTTTGTTTCTCAGGGTGGGGCGGGGGGTAGGGTGGTGGGATACTGTAGTATATGATTATTACTGAATTAGAGGAGGAATGGTGTACATATATGTATTCTTTGTTTAGAGTTAGTTCTTGTATTTGCAAAAGTGTACACTTGACTATGCAATACTACTGATAATAAAAAATATTGAACAAGAGAAGTTAAATTGTTGGGAGTACATCACGGACAAGTACTGAAACTATCGACCTGAATGGGGTGAGTGTGCGGTGACCCACTTCAACCGTGATAAGTACAAACAACAACTAAGCCTCAGAAAAAAGATCAAACACCACAAAGAATCAATTGCTCATGAAAAGGCTGCTGACATACTGAAATATGCTTCACGCAAAGCAATTAAGAAACAAGTACAGGCTACGCATACATCAGATTACGAGAGCACGGCTGGAGTCTTTTGAACAGCATATAAAATTGGCAAGCATGGCCGGCCACTGGTGGACTTGCCGGTTGATCTGAATTTGCAACAGCTGAATGGACTAAATGTGGGCAGGATCTTGCACTCCAGTGAAACATGTGGAGTAATAATCGATCACATTGCAGATTTGATGTAGGAAAAAAATGGCAAAAGACATCACAGAAAATCACAAGAAAAACTGTGTTTTGATCAATTAATCTACCACTATTAGTGGCTAAATCTGTGCTAGTTGTATGTGTACATTCAGCATTAGTGGATGCTAACCCTGAAACATTTATTTGGGAGTTGGAACAACTACAGATGCCATCACTAAGGCTTTGATGGAGTGCCTTGAAAGACATTTTACTGGGGATTTTTTAGATCAGTGTCTAGTTTCTTTTGCTTGTGATGGGGCATCAGTAATGTTAGGGAAGAGAGCAGGCATTGCTAGCCAGCTGTGCAGTAAATTCCCAGGCATTTTTGTGTGGCACTGCTTAAAACAATCAGTTTGAACTAGAATTAGTGATGTCATCAAGGAAGTTTCTGGCCTTAATCATTTTCAGATCTTTTTTGATAAATTCTACTCGCTGTACCATGCTTCCCCTAAAAAAATCAGAGGGAGTTACGACAGTGTGCACAAGTTGAACAGCGCCTACTAATGATAATATGTGTTTTGTCCATCTGATAGGTGGCATCAAGTCAAGGGAGTGTCAGAGCTGTCTGGCAAAATTACATAGTCCTTCATGATCACTTTTCAAAACTTGCAAATGACATGAGCAGAGATTCCAGCGACAGGGTAAAATATAAAGGGCTTGATGATGTGCTCACATCTGCAGCATTTGTCAGCAATCTGGGACTGACGTATGATGCGCTCACATAGCTTAGTGACCTCTCTCAGCAACTCCAAAAAACAGAGATGACACTGCCAGAAGCAGACTGGCTGCTAACTCAAGTTACTCCAGTTTTTGAGTCCATGGTTTCCATTCCTGGCCCACATGTGACTACAGCTCATGCAGCTGTGGAAGAAAACACTTTTTTGGGGCAGCTGTGGCTCAGGAGGTAGAGCGGGTTGTCCGCTAGTCGGAAGATCGGTGGTTTGATTCCCGGCTCCTCAAGTCCACATGTCGAAGTGTCCTTGGGCAAGATACTGAACCTCAAATAGCTCCCGATGGCTGTGCCACCAGTGTGTGAATGATTAGATCCTACTGATGCGCAGGTTGGCACCTTGCATGGCAGCCCCTGCCATCAGTGTATGAATGTGGCTTACAGTGTAAAAGCACTTTGAGTGGTCAGAAGACTAGAGAGGCACTACAGAAGTGCAGTCCATTTACCATTTACTTTGATGAGTGTTACCCTGTGTGTGTGAATTAGACACCAGATGACTTGCACAACGTCTTCCCATGTCAGCATCTGAGAAAATGCATTACATGACCATTACAAAAAGCTAATGCATGACATGACAGTTCTAGATCTTGGTAGTGGCCTAAAGAGGAGTTAGATATAAAGTATGGAGATGCTGAGATGCTACGCTTGTACCAAGTGCTCAAAGTGGAGAGAAGAGAGTGTGTTCATGGGTTTCATGAATACAAGGATATCAGGCCTGCCTCGTTAGAGCTTCTACTAAAAGCTGTCAGGACTATTGCTGTTTCCACTAGTGATTGTGAGAGGGCATTCAGCACCATGAATGACATCCTTATTGCAAAAAGTAATGCACTTTCTGTGAGCTGACAATCCAGTCTGTTTTTTGTTGGGGTTTTTTTGTTTTGTTTTTTTATAACTGCAACAGATCACCACTGGGGACAGTTGAATCCAGATGCATGTGTGAGGTTGTGGCTGTTCAAGGGGAGGAGAAGTGCTGAAAAAAGGGCCTGTCGAGGTCCAGCTTGTGACCTTCTGGAACCTTTTTTAAGAGTGTCAGTGTAAGAGAGTTATAGTATAATGCTATAAATAAATTAGGCTACATTAAAATGTACACAGTATTGTGAAAAAATGTTGGCAAGAATACATCTCTACTACCTAATGCATTGTTTCACAATATAAGTTGAATTTAAAAAGATAAAATCTTTATCTATCTCACATACACAGTATGAATCCTAATTACTTACTTGTTGATCCATCTTGACCATTATAGTATTAATTTGAGTGTATTTGTCTAATTTGCAGATATGGTATGCTGATCCAGATCCTGAGGACATGACTATTGATTTCAACTTCATTACTGGAGACTGAGGCATCAGAGGTACTTTCATTTCAATTCAGGACTGTGATGGGCATTTATGGACATTTGTTTACAGTGGAATGTAAAATTGATATTTGCAAGTTCAAAAACAACTTTCCAGTTCCAGATCTGATTTGGTGAGGAAAGTTGGTCACAGACAATTTACAGACCTGTGTGTTCACCACAGTGTTTACTACTGAGAGCATATCCTTCAAGTATAGGTCTTATTTGGCAATCATCTGCCTTTATCCAGTTTTGAATGTCAAAAAAAGTATGACAAAGAAAGTGCTGAAGGGCTGCCTATTTTTAGGCCTCAGCCAATACAACAATGTAAATAAGCACAACTTTGTCTTTTCTCCCTCTTTGTTCTGTCAGGTTATATGTTGATTTACCATAAGATAAAGAGAGACATTTAAATAATAAGTTTTCAGTTATACTCAATTATCCTGATTTGACATACTGTACTTCAAGGTGACATTGGATGGGACTGCACCACTGGAGCTAAATAAATGCAGTCTTGCCCATACATTACGGACTTGCCTTTGGTATTCCTTCTCATTATCCAATTTAATCTGGCCAACAGATATGTTTTCATTTGGTTTTATTGTAGCATATATGCAATATGATATTTGTGTACAATATGATTTGTATCAATAGCTACATAGAAAAGTTTTTTATTAACCAAATACACATGTATGTACAAACTGTGGAAATGTATGTCATATGTAATGCAATGCATACAAAAGTACATTTGAAGTGGGATATATTACCAAGATATGCGTATAAATATAAATATATCCAAGATACATGCAATGTTCATGTCATTCAACTGCTGAATTAAAGTACTGGCACCATTTAGGTCCAATTCACTGACGATTCTGCAGTTTTCCACTTAAACAATGGTAGTTACAAAGGGTGAGAAAATTCAGAACTTGCAATTGAGCATGAGCATGCATACACACAGACACACACACACAAAAGACTGCCTTCAGGCAAAGGAGAAGATGGATTGCCACTAAGTGTTTTCTGAATCATATTACAGTCCATAGATTATAAGCATTATAGGTAAACCTCCTGGCAAAAAGATGAGTCTAATTAGTTCTCTCTTCAACTATGCTCATCTTTGGTTGGACACATTCATGATGCATTGCCTCTTTAAAATTTAGAGAAGTTAGTAGAATGCCACTTTAATAGAGTGTTTTACATCTTCCAATCTGTTTACCCATGTCATCATAATGAGACTTGAAATGCTTAAATGGCTCTCCAAACGATTTATTAATGATTATTTTCTTAATATTAGTTTGAGAAAGCTTGGCCGCAAAAACACAAGAAAAACACAAGAAATATTTGAGTTACTGTGACTCTTCCACATCAAAGACGTCTTCCATCAACTTTGAGCCGTTTTCCTCCTCAAAATATGGATTTGATGATACTCATCTCTCACTCCTAAAATAAGCGCGGACAGATGCCTGACAAATGTTCTGATATCTATCAAAGTACTATCTCCTTGTCTTGTTTTTTCCCTATCCATGCAGCTGCTGACAATACATCACTGCCTTTGATCCCAAATGTCTAAACTGTCTGCTGAATGTCACGTTTTCAGTAAGGTTGTCAGTGTGTGTTTTGCACATGTACGCTGTGTATGATGTGATGTGTGGATGCTTGATTGTGTTAAAATGCACACAGATGTGCAAAGAGCACTACTGTATTCTGTCTGTATGTGTGTGGGGTGCATGTGTGTACGTTTAAGCACAAGCCTTATCCAGAGAGGGATAAATCCAATCCATTACCTGGCGGGGCTCAGGGCAGCTCAATCGATGGCACTCTCAGTGGCTGCTGATGAACTTCCCTCTCTGACAAGGTGTATCATTCAGACCTGTCGCAGAGCAAGACTCTGTCTGGCATTTCAAAGCATCAAGGAAACTGAAGGCTAAATTTTTTTTTTTTTTCCTGGTGTGCACACTACTGAATGTGTGTCCGTGACACATTTACAAACACAAATGTGTCCACAACACAAATGTGTCCACAACACATGTGTTTGCAAATGATTTCTCCCCCACCGCTAACTTTAACGGCTGCAAGTAGAGCTATGTGTATCCATTATGTCAAATTCCAAGACTTTAGAGCAGCCCTAAGCACCGCTGAATGCGTGTTCTATCAATTCATGCATGGGTCGAACATAAACTGTAATTATATTCAATCACATCGAATAAGAAAACTCTGAATAACATGCTTTTGGCTTGTCGAATCTGCACTCATCTACAAGCGTGTTTTTTTTTATCGTCTGGCTGCCACTTCCCTTCAACCTGAAAAAAAAAAAAAAAAAACGAGAGGGATGGAGAGATGGAGGAGCAGTCAGTGTGAAGGAGGAGGAGGAGAAGATCAAATGGCAGGGCGGTTATGAGATGTGTGTCTGATGCCTTTTCAGACTGCGCTGTTTTGGCCGCCGCACCAGTCAATCACGATTACAATGGCGAGGAGAGATGGGAGCAGTGGTGCAGAAAGAGCAGGAGTGATAATTACAATGCAAGGGACAAGATAATGGGAACACGCTGCACTCTCCCAATCATTTCATGTATCAGCTGCCGACTGACCCCCCCTCCCCCCCTCCCTCCACCTACTGACAACCAGCAATCACAGGTCATATTTGTGAAATCCAAAATGAATTAATTTGATGACACCAGTGGGGGTTGTGATCTGTCTCTGTGTACGCACGTGTTTGTCTATGTGCAGTTTTGTCAAATGTCAAAGAATATTTACTTGTACTTTTCCCTATGAAATAAGCACATGAGCACAGCATTATCACTGTAGGATGTAGCAGAGAAGGGCAATGAGTACAGCACTGTGAGCAGCTGTTTGTGTAGTGGTGTCTCACATGGCATATCATCACACCCTAATCTCAATGGATAAAAAAATGTGGGCTTTTACGTCTTAAATACTGCTAATAATCCTTATGACTGCTCCAAATCAATGCATACTACATTCTCCTGTTAGCAATGTACATGTCACTTGTGAAATGCCCTAACTTGCTTAACATTATCATTCACAATAAGAATCTGATAAAATTCTAAGCTAATATAGTAATATCAGAGGAGGTGTGGCTTCAACTCTGGGAAATCCAGTTTACTTCCACTAATTCCTTGTTTTGGAGAGATTTCTGCTGAGAGAACTTGATTTGTTTCTTTATTACTCGTAAGCAGAAATCCAAATGAAGTGGGTCTCAGTGCTCCTGCTGGAGTGTGGATTGGTTTCAGTGGACCAAGCGCATATTTTTTGGTTTTGTTCATCTGTTCAGCCTTTTTGGGAAGAAGTGGGTAGTTTAGTTTCAGCGATTCTGGACCTGAAACCTTAATTCTCTTCCACTTTTTTGTACCTTAGAAATATTCCCAGAGGTCTCAGTAAAAGTGACCCTCCCACCACTGCCCTTCTTACCAATATTATCAATTCTGTTCGCTCAATTGAAAACATGACTTTTACCCCTCGACTTCAAAAGAAGGGCAAAATATACTGGAAGAAATAGGATTCCAGTAATCGCCTGGACTTTTAGCCATTTTTCTTTCTTTTTTTTTGGTCTGAACCTTTAAGTGCATCATGAACTGTAGCTGTGCTTTTTTTTTCTTCTTCAGTTGATTGTGCTGTTACATCCCAGACCCCATCTGTTCAGTGTCCTTATAAAAATTAAAGTTTTTTTAATCTACTTAAAATTCTGAAACGCCCTCTGCCATAATCTACAGTATGAACATTTAGTTGTCTACTTAAGTATATTTTACTCTCACATCAAAATAAAAACCTAAAATCAAATGCTATGCATTACTGCCCAAACCCGGCTGCCATCCTACAGTATGCATTTCTTCACTATGCTGGAAGCTGTACATATTCTCCCACTGCTCCTCTTAAGTATAGTCAGCTGAGAACATTAATCACAGGATCGTCTAAATTAAATTTACCATAAAGCGTAAAGTGGCTTAATGAAAATGAAGTTGTTTATGATGTGCATGATTACCAGGGTATCTATCTTCTTTTTACTGGAGGTACTTGAGATGAGCAATGGGATTTGAGCCATTTGGAGAGGGACGACTCTGATCACACAGTGGACGCCCAAAAAGCATTCAAGCAAAGTGTATAGGGATAATCAATCATGGTGCTGTTATTGGTGTACATAAGTTCTATATAACTGATTTGTACTGCATGATGTATTTGAATGTACTGGCTCAAAATCAAGTTATAACCTCAAACTGGTTTTTTTAATCAAATATTTGAAATACTACATTACATCAACGTTTTAAGCAGTTATGCTCTGGCTCCAGGTTCTCCAGTGTGAGGATTTGCTGGTTTTCCTTGTGCTGTATAATTGTAAACTGTTGGATTGTTAGCCAGACAAAACAAGACATTTGATGTCATTTCCTAAGACATGGGAAAAATGTGATGGAGATTTTTCAATATTTTCTGACATTTTATAGATAACATTCTATCAAGTTATAGGCAATAAATAATAAAAATAATCATTAGTTGCAGCCTTAAAATAATGCTTTGATGCTTTGGCAGTCTCAGAACACAGGAGCATCAAGCTTGACCATTTGCAGCGAGCAAAGGAACAACAGAAACAAAAAACAGTTACTCTGAATACTAAAAGTCTTTGAGAGCATTAATTGTGTCTGCTTGCACAATGTCAATCAACTGATCCTTGCAACCAAAGCTGTTCACACAAATACATGAGGAGTGGATGATGGAGATTACAAATTATATGCATCCATGGTCTGTTTAAACAAGTAGCAAAGATAACGTTGCTTTTCCTCCTTGGCATCAAACAAATGACAAAGTTTCAAAGCAATTTCAGGCTAAGCACAAGTGAGCATACTTTAAATGACTAAAGGTTAGATGACCTTGTTGACCTCAGAGTCAAGATTGGACTGTACACAGGACATGTGCTGTACTGTTTCAAGTTTTGCAAATTAATATCATGTTAACATTTCTAAAGTAGAGGAGAGCCCAGTATGTTAATGATGTATGTATACGCCACCCAGAGAACACATGAAGATGGCAAAATCATTATAAAACTGAATAAACCTCATCAATTAAACACATCACCCGCATGTTCTTTGTACACATATGTGCATTTCTGCATGCTGTTTAAACAGGTAGAAAGGTTCAAGAGAAAGAGACCACACAACTAAAGCTGCTTGAGGGAGAAGGCAGAGCTAATCCGTGGTTATCAACACCTTTAAGCCTGCAGACTTCAGAGCCATTTGTAAACGCTCCTCCCATTTCTACTTCGCCTTCTCTTCTCACTGGCACATGAAGATGCTTGTGTTTCCACCTGAATCCGTGACAGACTGCCTGCGAGTGGCAGCGCAGTAATGGTTTCCAGGGAGACAGTAAAAGCAATGCTCCTAGAGGTACAGGGATACAATGCGTTACGCCCCATTTCTGCTGGCAGGCACGAGCCTCTATCCAGCGAGCTTCTACTTGAACCCATGTTTACCACATCATCTTGGGCAATAAGAACTGTGGACGCTTTTGCCACCTGCTAATGTGTGTGTAAGTAATTCCAACAGATATAGCCAATTTGAGGTTTTTTTACATATTTCAGTACAATATTTTACAGAGGAATCACCATAATATGACTATTATTAATGAACAATTAGGCAATTATTTGAAACTTGCTGATAATTACTGTTAAGTCGTTAGTGTTCTCTTTCAAAATACATTTACAGTATATTTGTTCTCTGCTACTGTAATTCCTGGCCCTATATAATACTGAATATTCTGAAGAGACATTTGTATTCAGAGAACTTGTTAGGTACTATAATCCAGTCATATTGCCTCTTTGAATATTCAATGTTCTTTTCACCAGGTTAAACTGTATAGCCTAGTTAAAGTGGCAAAAGAGGGAAACTATATTTTTATAAGTAAGAATTAATCAATTTAAAGTGGGTTTTCTTTTCAGGCTCAGTGTTCTTTAATAGTAAGTGAGGCCGACCAGTAACCTCAAATTTGAACTTAAAGTGAAAATTATATTTCATATTTTAGGCATTTATAGAATCATTTTGTTAGAAATAAATGTGTCAAATAATGATAATAAAAATAATAATGATGTTTCACATACTGTATATTA
The DNA here is from genome assembly GCF_963924715.1 of Thunnus thynnus. Classification (NCBI taxonomy): domain Eukaryota; kingdom Metazoa; phylum Chordata; class Actinopteri; order Scombriformes; family Scombridae; genus Thunnus; species Thunnus thynnus. The sequence goes on along the minus strand of NC_089538.1, from coordinate 10,710,743 downwards.
TACAGGCTGACATATATGGCAATAATCTGTCTAAAAAACAAAAGGACAAAGTAAAAACAACTACTGTATCTGTGACTGATACTATCATACGAGTTGTTACTGCAGGATGAGGCAAGTGTTTATATGGTAGATTCATCTCACTTTGTTACGTTCAGCTACTGATACATATTTATAGAAACCTGAAACTGAACCAATCCAACTAAATCAACAAAATCTTCGAGTAGCATGCAGGACATGTAGTCTGAACAACTAATCAAAGCTAAGGTCAGTCTTACAGTCTACCTCGACAACACAAAATTCACACACAGACACACACTGAACATTTCTTTTCAAAAGGCATGGCAGTTAATGTCATTTTTGTCTGAATATTTACAGTTTAACGTTAACTTACAGGGCTTAACGATCAAAGCAAAGAAAAGATGTCAACAGTTTTCTAAATGAGTTTTAAAAAGCGATCTGCTGGGGTCAAAGCACTAACATGCAATCAGTGTGGCCTTTGTGAAAAGCAGAACGATTATGGGCGGCACAAAGAAAAAAAAACTGTTTTCTCAGCTAAAGAAAGGATTACAATTTTCAAATTACAATTAAAAAACATCTGGGGGGGGGGGGGGTTAACAGCAAGCACTTATTAATGAAAGACACATTTCAAGTTCAGTGTTGTCTCTTTTGCTCTATATATTTTTCTATCACTCTAATCCTTTAGAGTTTAAATAGAGTCTAAGCTTCCTTCTGGCATAATATTGATTTGTTGCAAGTGAGGAAAGCCGACAGCGGTGCAGAGAGACAAACAACATACCATGAGTAGGCAACAAAAACAAACAAACAAAACCGTGTCGTCATAGGAAACCATCTTGGGTCGAGTTTTGCATAATGCGGAGGGGAAAATGTCTGGAAATGGGTAAATTAAAAAAAAAAAAAAAAAAAAAGATAAAGATGGGGAGGCATACAGCTAACAATTCCATATGATGCTGCATGATGAAGCATGTGGTGCCGAAGCCTCCAAACATCAAAGCCGTACTATCTTTATCAGTTCAGCCTCTCCAGAGTCTTTCTATGACATGAGATTGGCATTATGTGACTAGTCTCAACGTGTGTCCTCCTCCACTCCAGCATTGCCAGGGAAAAACAAAAAAGAAACATGTCGTTATGTCTGTTTTTATTTCCCAAAAGACAGCTCTTCTATTTCAGTGTTTTGCTACTGTTTCTCTGCACCATGCAGTCATTATAGTGATTTTGTTTCATGCAGGCAAGTGGAAGAGGCACATAAGTGGAAGTGGTGGAAACTGGCAAGTGGGCTTTGCCAAACAGCCTCAGGCAGGAGTGGAACAAAAACAGTGCTTCAATGCCCCCTAGTGATGAATAATGATAATGTCACAGCAGACATCCCATATGTCAAATATTTAACCTCACAACTTTGTATGTTTGTCACCACATGATATGTGAAACTGTTTCAAAAATCTACTACACTGTACTGTGTAATATCTATCTCAAAAGTATCTAGTACCAAAAATATCTTGACATCACAAAAACATCCTTTATCAAGTTGACAGTATTCCATTATCAAAAACCAAACTTGCAAAAAAGATGCTGGAAAAAAAGTAGCTATTGCCACGAGGCACCCTGCGGCTTCCTCTCTCTCTGTCTTCTCTTAAGCCACCTTCTCAAGTCTGAAAATTTGGCAAATCCCCAGAACAGACTACACCCTACTGTTATACTTCTTCAGCCTGCTCATATTTAGGATTCCATGGACCTCACAGGCTCCTATTTTTTAAATCTTCTGAAGCAATCAGATTTCACACTTTCTTCTGTCCCAAGTAAGAGGGCCTCTACCCATAATCCTGTTCCTACTGCTTGTCAGGATGACAACAAGAACAGAAGCCTGTGGGCTGTGTGTGCATGTGTGTGTGTGTGTGTTTGTGCTCGCACAACATGCACACAACTGGGCACAGGCTGGTCTGCTCAGGAAGAAATACAGACCAGACAACAAAACCTGGAAAAAGCTAAGAAATTAGGTGGGTAAACTAAGTAAGGATAAACTTGAAAAAACATAACAAAAATTAATAAATGTAATACAAACATAACTGGCTGACATAAAAATGTATCAGTCACAACTCTAACCACAGATTTGTCAATCCCCTTCTTAAATAGGACACACTGAAAGTATAATTTACCTTTCCCTCACAAGGGGAGATCTGGACAGCTTTGTCTAGTTATACCCAAACAGCAACCAACATCACCAAAAGCCATGGGAAGTGCAGTTCCTCCAATGGCCACTAGATGCTTCCTCCAGGAAAGCTACACATGTTCGTATTTGACACAACCAAGCACAATTCTGTAACAGTCAATTGAAAAAAAGTTGAAGAGAGTTGAAAAGTAGAGTACCTTTGCATGATTCACAGTTCAAAAAACTCCCTATTTATCTTATACTGGCCCTTTATACAGCCCCTCAGTTCAGCCTCTGTCTCTCAACAGACAGTTTTAGCTCCTGTCTCTTTAAGGCCCCCTCAATTCTGAACCGGCCAGCTTTCAGGAAGTTGCCGAGTGGTGGCACTAAGCGGCAACCTCTGGGGTTGTAAAATGAAGCCAATGCGGAAGTGCCAAAAACTGCAGTTCTTTGAATGGCCACTTGAAGCTGGCTCCAAAAGCGAGTCAATCCCCATAGACCACCATGTAAAATTGCCCAACTTTACAGCAGGGTCCTGTACTTATTACTCACCCGTTTAAATTTTATTAAGCCGTAAAGTTATGCAGGGAGGAATAGTACAAGCAGAAACAGCAGATACATTTACCTCATTATTTGACAAGTTTAACACTAGCCGACAAAGTGACTCAGTACATTAATTAACTCATGAGGGATTCACTGTATTGGAGTTTTTGGGGTCTGTATTTAGCCTACAGTTTGCATCTTGAAAACTTGGGTCAAGGTTTTCTGGGGCAGTACAGTAGTAAAATGACCATATTTCACTTATGTTTCATTCACTAGATATTAGATATGTCCCCTTACCTATGGGGAAGGCAACACGAGATGCATTCTGCCGAAAATTTCAAATAAAACAGTTAGCTAAGCTTCGTAGTAGCTAGAGGTAGCTTAGTTGTTATTTTTACGTAAAAAAATACATAAAAAAGGTCTCAGAGACACCATGACTCACCAGTGGAAGAAAATGTTGCTTTTAGTCATCCTTAGGACGGTGTCTTCGACTTCTTTGTTGTTCAAGGGTTGCAATGTCTTATCCAGGGCAAAGACGCTGTTCAGGCTCTGTGCATTTATGACTTGTCCAAAGTTAACGCTATGTCCGAGGGTTAAACACAGTTTTGTGGACTTGAGCACCAACATATTCGACAATAAAATGAATTGTCGCTTGAACAAACGACTTTTTCCTTCATTTAACGTTATTGTTTGGTTTTCTTCGCAGCCATATTGTCACCAGGTGTTGCTAATTAGCAGCGGCGGTGTTTCACAGGTGAGTTTGCAATGCTGCGTTCAGGAAGTCCTCGTAAATTCCCCTTCCCTCACAGATTGAATTTACTAACACCATTTCTTTTACGTTGCCACAAAATAATTTATTGTGGCTGTTTTGTTTTCTCAGTCACAGTTCAGGAGAATAACATAATGTCGATGTCAGATGTATTTAATATATCAAAACACGACCTATTCTAATGACTACAGGTGAATTTCATTATTCTTACACCTTTTCATCTCACCCTTAACCTTTTTAGTTTCAATAAGCTGTAGGCTATGACCATGGAACTCGAAATGTAAATATAATTAATTTGTCAAATATTGTTGCATATAGGTTTTTGCCCTGCTCACACATGTTGTAATGTCATTTAATGTCAAGTATTTACACAGAATAGCAAAAAATATAGAAGCTTCCTGACAGCATTTAAAGGCAGCATCAGGGCCAAACACAAATTATTTTTAAGGCATGAAGTATTACAGTTTCCTTATTACAATCTTGCTAAATGTATTTAAAAGAACATCATGAAAAGAAGGGAGAAAATTAATCAGAAAAAAAGCCAGAAAATCAACTGTGCAAGTTGATTCTTAAACCGCCGATTTAAAGAAACCCTGAAAAGAAAAAGGAGGTCAGCTGAAAAAAAGCAGCATGGGAAGAAGAGATGGTGCAAGAGCAAGGGCAGGAGATTTTTTAGCAAGAGGGGAAAAACTGAGGTAAATTGACAGAGTGAGAAATCTTATGGATGAAGGATGTGAGTGAGCTTGAGGGTCAGTTTGCCAGCGAGAGAGACAGAAACAGAGAGAGTGCAAAGGGAGGAGAAATGAGAAAACAGAAGTCTGACTCTGACAGTGGAGCACTGAGCTCAGCGGATGGCCCCTAATGAAGTACGGCAGCTGCAGAGGAGGAACACACACTGACAGGCTGAGTCCCACACTGACGGATGGTGGACAACACACGCACACACACACACACACATGCAATGAGGAGCATTGGCAGGACACTGTCAGGATTCTCTGAATACATTGCATGGCATGAAATTTTCATTTTCTTCCTCCAGTGAACATTGGAAGATTGAATTCTATTCTGGTCTCAGGTTGGTATTTAATAAATTCTTAATTATATTTCTGAGTTCTCTTTACACAAGAAGTGACAACAAATAGTTTACAAGTGATTTATTTTTTTTTTCTCAGCCAGATATGTTATTATCATTTTGGTCAGGCAAAAGTCTGTTTTGTTTCATCATTTCCACACCTTCATGTCTATTTTAGGAACTTATCTTGGATATTTCTAGCATTGTTGAAGGCTCAGTAAAATCCTGAAATACCTGTGGTTATACCTCTGGAGAATGAAAACATGTTCAGGTCAATGTGTTAGAAAATGTACAAAAGTGAAATAATGCCTAAAATATCTTTTTGCAGGCAGGAGTTTCATCAGTGTGACATTTAATGAAATGCACACTTTCCACTGCTTTTGTGCGCCGAAATTCTGTAATGAAGGCCTACCTACATACATAATGTCATGTTAAACCAGCAAACATAGATAATTTGAAATGATGAAGTTTAAAAGTTACAGCGCAGAGTATTATGAATGTCTAGTTGCAAAGTTCTCTACTTCCCTCTTGAGGATGAAGCAAGTATTTACTTTTTGCTTAGATTCATCAAGATAAAGGAATGATTCACTATAGAAGAGCCTTAAATCATAAGAACACACAGTTTGCATTTTACACCTACATAGCACAAAGTTCTAGAGAGCCAAAATATCAGTTTTACAAAAACTGATGGCCATGCAAAAAGACTCATGGGCAACTACATTGCCAATGAGTGCAAATGAAAGAATGTTGAATCCATAGTGGTAAATTATTAAACTTGACAGAGGCAAATTTGATGTTCATTGTAATCTGGACACTATCTTACATCCTGGGAAAGTTAAAAATATGTTGATCACTGATACTTCTGTGTCAAAGTAAAGCAGAATAACTACATGCTGGTTTACAGGCTGAGGGTTTCACTTGCACGGCAACCACTTCATAGTAGGTGCATTAAAAACAAACAACAGCAGGTGGCAGCAGAACACCATGTTTTTTAACATTTCTTAGACCCACTCATCTAGTATCACTTCAGCATCAATGTATTCAGTTAAAAAATGTTTATCATGACTATAATTTTAATAACTAACACATTGATCTTAGTCCAGATTTCCTGATTTCCTCTCACCTACGATAATATAAATGCTGATCTTGGACCTTTTTGTTCATGAATGCAAAAATAGCTTGACACAGAGATATGGTTAAATAAAATTGTTTATTTAACAATCGTTAATCAATAAAAATAAAATAAAATGTTACAAAATCTCAGAAAGAATTGTACAAATCATGGCTCCAATTCAATCTTCTCTTGACATAGAAAAATACAAAAGGCACTGTGCATTAAAGTTTGCTGCATATAGAAAACATTTTGAACCAAAAAATAGTACACTACAGAGATTTACAAGATTTTATTAATAACCCCCTTAAAGAAAAACATCCTGACATGTCCATTTCCTACCAGTGCAGACTTGCTAATAGGAACTATTTTTAAGAAACAGGATAGGTAACTGATAAATTTATCAATTTTGCTAAAGACAAAAAAAAACAAACAAACTGGAAGCTTATAATTGTTAAGAGTGTGAAACGAGAAATGATCAACCAGAAATACAGTGCAAAGACATAGAACACAGTTAATATGTAGGGATGACAGGAGGTGTGCATGTGAGAAGATAGGGACGTGCCTTAAGTTAATGTGCCACATACTTTTCTGCCAATTAGAATTTAATTTAACATATAGCCCCTGGACACCACAGTGGTTATCAGAGTTGTTTTGTTTGGCATATTAGACCTCCTCTGGTTGTCATATGACTTTGTATGTTATTTCCAATGGTCATTAAACTCCATGTACCATCAGTAATCCATGGCTGTAAGCTGTCTCACTTTAACAGTCCTGTGAGGAGTTCTCATTAGCCAAAAACCTTTGTGAGTTTCATATTCACACGGATCCTTGGGATCCATTTTTAAGTCGTGCCAGGAGTGTCCAATAAGTAGCGTTACTTTCAAAAACCAGCAAAAACAAAACAAAACAAAAAAACAAACAAGTTCTGAATATTACTAGAACCTCTCATGTTCTTTAAAACCCACTGAAAGGTAGGTATATCATGTCAAAAACACTCGATAACACTGAAATGGGAGTAGTTCAACAAATAAACAAAAAGTTTTCCATAGAATGAGAGAACTGTAAGAAAAAGGTTATGTCTTCATGTGAATTTCTCTTAATCTCGTGTGGTAAAGTGGCTTTTGTGACACATTCTTAACTCACCTAACCCGACCCTTGTGAATTCAAAACATCTGAACATAATCAACAGTAAAATGTTTCAGGCGTGTTTCTTTCTGTACCTTTCTGGTGCTATCTACTGTGCAAATTCAATATTTATTCAAAGCTATTGGTAGCTCATACCAAAACAGCAAGATCTCTATTAAGGACCTCTGCAATTCTTTTTACAATGTCTCAGGACCAATCTCTTTGGCATCCACATTCATGTCGAACTTTATGTCATGACAAGTAAAGACACATCCCTGTAAGAAAGCAGTTAACAGTTCCTTTTGGCATCCAGTCATGGGATCATACAAGGTCCATTGATGCTTTTGCTAAAATCATAGGAAACCATGCTCATCAAGTCCTTTTGGAGTAACTGGATTCCACTTTGCAGTAGTCTTAGTCGTAGAATAGCCTGCAAAACAAAAGCCAAACACTGAATCTGTGAAAACGTTCACAAAAAAGGCCAAAAAAATGTAATTCAAATACTATAGTATTAATACAAATATATTGTACTACTGGATACCTGATTCTGATCTGCTTTTGGAGGGCTCTGGTGGCTTAACATCTGCTACAGGGAGCCCCCTCCCTTCTACGTCACTCTCCCCTGATGATGTATGGTCCTCTACTTTCATGTACAAGGCAGGCCTCTTATGATACTTGGCCCGGTAAGTGTCTGTCATACAGTTATCCACAGAAAAGTAAGTGGTGGGAAGAACCATATCTGTCACAGAAGCAGAGTCTGTACCATCGTTGTTGCTGGGCTTTGGACTAGGTAACCTGTCGTCACTCTCGCTGGCCGAAAGATCGTTCCTGTCCTGGTCTGATGACCCAGACTTTGAGCTGGCGTCTGATGAAAGCCTGTGCTCGGCAGGTGTCTCAATCCACCGACGAAGGGTGGTGTGCGAGAGTGGGGACAAGCTATTTTTGGGTTCATTGCGGGGGCTCAACCGCATTGGCACCTCCAGCGGCTGCGAGTGGGTGTCAGATGGGTCAGCATGACTGTTGCCAAAGGTCTTGGGGGGTAACGCTGGGGGGTAGTTGTGCAGGAAAGGGTCTACGTGGGCCACAGTGCCAGTCTCTTCTTGTTCGGAGAAGGGTCCAGCGAGGTCATCTGAGCTATTCCACTCAGAACTGCTGGTCTTTGTTAAATAAGGAGGCATGGGGCTCACGGGGCTGCCATCCACATTTTCCTCTTGTTCGCTGTCCAGGCCATTTTCATTTTCCAAGATTCCTGGAGTGTATCGGAAAGCTCTACTTCTGTTGAAAAGCGCAAGAACACAAACATCAGTATTTTACAGGATCCTTGTACCAACTGACTTTTTTTTAAAATATTATGCAGTATTCCTGTTTTACCTTTTTATTATCTGACCAGATAGGATGTTTGTGTCTTGCAGATCTGGAGATTTTCTTCCTTGTTCACCTAGACAATAATAAAAGCTCATCAGCACTTCATATCACAAGATACTAATTTGGTGAACTCATGATCATCACTACCAGATGCTCAAAAATAGAGCTAAGTAACATCTGTCATGGGTTTCTATTTGAACGCGGCCAAAATATTTTTTTTCTATGTCTCTCCAGCAAAGACATGTTACCTAACAGGGGTCATGGTGAGGCCCTTTGCCTGGTGCTGGGAGAGGAAGTATCAAAGCAGCTAGTCTGGCAGAGCGCCCTCAGGCCCCCTGTGTACCACTCTGACTGTCTGATACAGCCAAAGAACATGGCCCCTCAAAGGGAACTTGGGTTCAGATCCAGGCCCTGTTAGCTTTTTAGTTAATAGTCCTAATGAAAAATAAGGACCCAGGATGAACTCTAGCAGATTCAGAAGTTGCAAAATACACAACCTAATGAAAAGAGAGTAAAACTCTCTATCCAACAAGGTCAATCAGGTTCTGGTGTAATGTCAATGAATTAAAACTGCAATAATGTGAGGATAATAGCTGATTTCACTCATTAGATCAACACAAACACATATTTAAAAACATGTCCCTGGGTAGTGGGGGTGGTGGTGTGGAGCTTAGCCAAGTTAGCAGGGTGGGTGTGATTTACAAGGCCTGGGACAGACAACAGCTGACTAACAGGACAAGGAAGAGAGTGAGTGGCTAAGGACCATCTGTGATGTGTCAGCATACCCTCTTTTTTTCTGTGCTCTCTCAAAGCATTAGTGGCTAAATCCTTTGTGCTGGCATGCAATTACGCCGGGGTCAGACTCCAGACTCCAGATCCCCTCCACAACACTATTGCATTTTTAAGCCGCTAAGTCCATGTGGCAATTCACAATTTGATGCTGCTGATCTGTGATGTTGGCAAGCAAGTGTAACAATATCATTCTCAAAACTAAAAAGGGATGCAGTTTACAAGCCTTTCTCCTTCGAAAATCCCTGCATCTTTATGGTCACGTGCACAATTGCCAATAGAGAGCTTGAAGGAGAAAAGCAGCTGGATAACAAAAGGGCAAGGCGATTGTGATGTTGGGTTGCCAGACTGTCTGTTACTGTTGAAATCAAAAGGTTTTTCAGACAACAGCTATCAAATCATCACTGTAATTCTATCTGAACTTAACATTTCAGTTCCTCAGGTTTGGGGTCTGGCTGATATCCAAAGAACATTCATTACAGTGGAATTTCGGGATCACTGCTGTAGCTGCAAATGCCAGCAAAACAGATGTACTCAAGGTGTCCTGCTGTTTACATGGCCTACTGCACTGGGAAGCCGTCCATGTACTCTAAATGCATGGATTAGATTGCGGTTCAGTGGCATTCAATGTACTATCTAAACTACACCAAGTGGTGTACAATAAAATATCCCTGACATTCCCATGTTAACAGGAAAACATGAAGTGAGGTTGTTATAAAAAAGGATTAAGTAAAGTGAAGCCATCTCATATGCATATACAAGTTTTTCTGCTCTTGCAAAATGTGCGGCTGTTTTATTAAGTCCCATGCTGTGTGTGCTACTATATATTCAGCTTTAAAACACTGGTGAGTATAAAGATATACTCTCCTGATGTAAATCACTGACGGACCTGCCTCAGATCACATTCCAGCGTAAGGGATTACTCTGAGAAAGTTGAGGAGAGACACCTGTTTGGGAGCTGCTGTTCTCCACTAATATGTTATTCAAGGCATTTAACTGAGGGGAACAGAGACGTGATTTGACATCATTTCAATTATTCCTACTGCCAGAGTGTGAATCTCCCAAAGGAAAAAGAAAACGTGCCTCTATACAGACCATGAAAGCAAACCCTAACTAGGTTTTGAGAAATCGTACATGCTAAATTTCTTGACAGTCCTTTGAAGTTTAGTTGATGTGACAAAAAAAAAAACCCTACACATTTCCGTTCTAAGGCTGTCAAGTAAAGATTTGTAGTTTTCTGCGTTCTGCTGTCTGGGGTACTTAAAATTCTTGAACATCAATCAGATTTGCATGCATATTTGCAGTTCAGCTTTTCATGAAGAACTTAACTGTGAGGGGAGGAAAGAAATGAACCTTCGAAACCCTTTCATACCCTTTCATCTGATTGAAATTGAATCTATCAGAGGCTAGAACACCAAAAAAACATTTAGTAGTAGCTTTTGTGTATGTGTGTGTTGTTGTGGCTCAGGCATGGGAACATTAGGCCACAATATAAATGTGTCCTCATCCCATGGCATTAACACTTTGGTTATCACATCAGTCACTGTCTCGTTGAGTAGGCTGACTAAGCAGAGAAGCATTACAGCTCTCAACACACTAACTCATGGACAGACATGCGCCGCAGTAGATGTTTGCAAACAAACGCAATGTATAACAAATCCATTTAATCGGATAAAAAGGATAAAATACTCCTTTTATCTGTTAGTGAAACTTGCACCAGAAGCATTGTTTCACAAAGGCAGAGGCACGCAATGTAGTAAGCATAGTTTAACATCATCTTAGGACAATATTTGTGTCATACTTGAGGTGTCGGTTAAGTACACGGCTAGTAGGTCATATGGTCAAGTGCAAACAGAGTCCTAACAGCTTCTCAAGTGTGTTTCTATGGAGTCTTGATGAGGTGTGCAGGAGCCACCGGAGACAATCAGGGTAAATTGAGCAAAGGCATGATTTACTGTCTACACAGCAGGTTAAAGTGTACAGAATTCCCCCCCATCTCCGTGGCAGCCGTGACCTTTCCTGCCATTATAGACAGGATGTTCCGCTACAATTTCCATTTCAGCATGATGTAGCTCACTGAGGTTTATTTGCAACAAGGACAAAAGGTTGTCATTAAGGCGACCAAGAAGGCCCCCGTCTTAACTTTATATCCCCTCTTTGATGCAACAAACGATCTAGAACATAAGAATAAATGTCTGTGGTCAAAATGTCAACTGTGCTCCTCACAACCCCCCTCCCTTCCCACATGAATGTGCTTTTAGAAAGGATTTCGGACTTTAATGGACTACTGGAATCTGCTCAGGCTTCTCTGGAACTGCAGCTCACGCCAGACTACCACCGCTGAAGTCAGGCCAAATTGACTTTGGACACATTTACTGCAGCTTGTCAATACAATTTGCACAATTTGCAGACAGCACGGTGTAAATATCCTATACTGATTCTAAAATAGCTACAGTAGAAAAGACCTCAAAGGCCCTATCAGAGATTTTGATCCATATACATTTTGACCAGTTTTACAATAAACAATTCAGTATTTCAAGGCTTATCAAATTAACCTACACTAACTCAAAACACAGCTATAGATACTTTTCAAATATGAAAAAAAAAAAAGATTTTCCCAATCAAAGAGGAAGCAAGTGAATGATCCTGGTTAAGTCTGTATCTAAAGACACTGTCATGTCTCCGTAAAGACACTAGGGGGCAAATAACCTCAATAAATGAATGCTCTCCCAAGAAAGAACCATAATCTAAGGTTAATTTCCCAAAACTATTTCCAAAATAATTTGTACAAAATGGAGGTTTGTGTAATCAATAATAACCACTGCTTTATCAGATATAGACCTGGGCAAAACCAAATCAAAAGGCATATCTTCAGCGGTGAAAACATGACCATGCCTCAGAAGTGTTTGCCAGGGATTGTTTCACATGAATCCCTCTGCATGTGCAGATGCTCACAGGCCAATAACAAGACCAGCATTAAACAGTACACATTTCTGCTTCTGTTTCCCCAACTCACCACACTTGTGTAAAAGCTATTTTCGGCCTTGAATAAAACTCGGCATAGATTAAATTGAGGATGCCGTTCTCAGTTACCGTTGTTATGCCTTACTTTGAAGCTCTTTGGGACCTTGAAATAGTTGCAGAGCTACAAAATGGCATTTTATTTGCCTCATGTTTGAATACCACCTTCTGACAGGCCCAGTCATGGCATTTTTTCTGCCCGGCTGAGCACAGCTGGGTGGCCCCTACAAGCTCACTCATCTCCCCCTCTTATTCAGGATTAACTCTGTGTATTCCTGTTGAGAGAATTAGTAAGGCTTTTTTTCAGAGATATTTGTGAAATTATAAGATAGTGAGTGTGTGCTAGATAAAGAATGTGAAAGGTGTCCAGTCAACAAACCCCTTAATGCTATTCATGCCATCATTATTGCAACTTCTTAATATGACTCATATTTGAGGCTCATCATTTTTTATTTTTACAGATCTTTTTTTTTAACAGAAGTTAGGCATTAACTGATTTCCCCCCCTGATTTTGTATCCATATCGATCCAAAAGTTTTTGAGTTTACTGCTCCAAGAAAGTAAAATTCACTGCAGTTAAAATGAATAACATCCTCAAGGTTCTTTTTTCACTATTTTCCATTTGTCCTTTCATTTAATGTGCAAGAAGGTACAGACATAATTGCCAAACTAGGATTTTAAGTGTTTCCCCTCAGCCTTGAATGAGACTTGAATCTAATTTAATTAATTATTAATTATTCGATTTTTTACACCAAAATACAATTTCAAGATACAAAACCTGTTCTATGCTTGGGGTTTTTCTTCCTTAAAGCCCATGAACATTTGTCTACATGCTGCATAACATAAACTTTACTCAGGAAAAAAGGTCAAGGCCAGTCAGTGAGGAACTGGAGCACACTTATTTCCATACAGTATCCCTTCAATCAGGCTGTGACCTTAACACAACTGATGGAACAATAAATCAAGGAAATTGCAGCGTACTATCTTAATGTTTCAGATCCTTACAGCACACGGAAGTCTAGTGGGCAGAGGAAATTTCTTTAATGTCGAGGGGCCAAGCTTTGTGGAAGGCTTCCAATTTGAGAATTATTTCCACAATGTAATAGACAGAAAATGTATATTCTTCATGGATTTAGTGGTGGAAAAAAAAGAGGTAAATAACTCGCTTGATAAATATAAAATGACAATCTGAACTAGAGCATGTTTTAAATGCTAGCTTAGACAGGAATAGACAGAATATGCACTTTTTTTTTTTTTACTACAAACAAAGTTATTGGTGTGGAGAAATAAGTCAGTGCACAGGGGGAGAGAGTTACTTACCAGTGGAAAATGTAATGTATGAGTGCAATATATCAGCCTTCGAATCATCACTTCTTCTTTGAGGGAGGTGATCCCTAAAATATAAAATAAATTCAATTATGTATGCATTGTGGAATGCCACAAGATATTTCAGTGCATGATCTTTTACTCAACATGTAGATTTTCCCTTTACTGATCTCTTAAAAAGGACTAAGATGGTGCTGTGAGCAAAAAAAGGGGGAAATAAACCCTGATGACCTCAGCCTAAATATACATTTTCATCCTGAATGATTTACAGTGGTGTAATCTGATACTAATTCATGCAACGTTATTTGCTTAAATGTCAAGACAGCACACATACAACTATCCCATTCCTTTTAAAGTAAGCCTGTGTTGTCCTGCAGTTTTATGCCTCTATAAGTGCATTGCTCTGTATCTGCAGTAAGATGTTACAATAAACCTGAAGAAGCTGGTTTTACACATTCTCAGTGATTTAAGGACTAAACCCTGTCAGAGAGCATCTTAACCATATGTTTAAAGAATTAATAATTAAAGAGCACTTTACCAATATACTGTCAAGACATAGGCTTGAATAATGCACTAGCAGTTGAGCAAGTCAGCTATCTGCTCGCTCTCCCCTCTGAGTACAGGAGTTGTCAGCTAGTTGGGATCATTATCTCCAAACAAGACCTGTACTACAAAGCCAACAAATGACAGCCAAGCGTAATAAATAAATAAAGGCTGGTGTATCCGCATCGTGTGCATTTATGTTACATGGGTCTTGCTATTCTTAGAACAGTTTGTTTGTCATGTTTAATTATTTAAAAATGGCAGCACTTTTGAGACTCAAAACCTTAAACGAGGAGGGCGTGAGATGATGACAAAGCCGCATTCTGACACCAGCATCACACAGCAAAAAAGTACTGGCACAGCTATTTTTGTCATACTTTGTGTACTTGTAATAAAATATGTTGGAATAAATGGGCTGATTAAAACATTTTACCTCGTCTGATGGAGCTCAGGTATTGGCCGCAGGTCCTTGGAAGAAAGGTTCTCTACCACAGGTGAGTCAAGATTTGCTGAGCCGTTGCTTAGTCTGTCACTACTTTCATATCCAGATTCAGTTCGCTGGATCTTCCAGTTGTCACTGCGGACTTTAAGAGTTGCTGTGCCCTTTGACCTGTCCTTGTCACTGTAGCCGCCCCGGCCATCGGAGTCCAACGAGCTTCGGCTGCCACCTGTTTCGTGCCTCTGCTCGTCCTCATAAATCGTCATAAGGCTCTTGGGTTTGCGCTCTTCCCGACCTCCCCACGTAAAATCTCTGTCTCGCTCTCGGTCACGTGAGGGCGACTGACTGTTGGGTCTTCTCCTTGGGCTGTGCTGCCTTCGCTCTTCACTTACAGAATTGCCACCACTGGGACTAACGCCGCTTAAAACGCTGTCCACGTTTAGCACCTCCCGCATGGGCTTCCACGGACGGCTGGACCTGCTGCGGCTGTTCCCTCCACTTCCAGGACGCTCTCGAGAGTCTTGGCTGCTGTCGGTATCATATCCATTGGAGAGCTGGTCTAGTCTCCGGCTGTGATGGCCGCTGCCACTGGGCATGCTGGGTAACACCTGGACCCTCGAGTGAGAGCGAGAGGGGTCATGGGAGGACCGATTGCCGAGGTGGGGAGGTCGCTCAGTCCGGGTGGGACCTTTTCCTTGGCTGCTGTACAGGCGAGTCTCCAGGTGTTTTTTGAAGCCGTTCTCTGGAGGGGAGGCGGAGCGGGAGTAGGTCTTGTCTTGACCTGGATCTGAGTTTAAATAAAAGAAGATTCATGAAACTTTGAACTATGAAACTCGACTTGAACTCAACTTTCAAAAAATTCAACACATGTTCTGATTCAAAAGTATCATTTCTTTGTAAAACTTCTAACCACTAAATCCAAGTCGGAAAAGAATCTTTATCCTATACATCAATCTTCCCTCACCTCCAAAAGGCCAATCAAAAAGCCATATCAATTCTGTAAACTGAATGCATTTGGTATCTTTTAATCATCTTTTAAGAATGCTGTATACTATAAGAAACATATGGCGATGCAAAACAATTCAGATGTTTTTCCTGCAAACTAATGCTGATTTTTCACACCATTTCATCTGTTTGACATGTTTCTCTTGCTGCACCTGATGCCTAAAACAGTGCTCTGAATACCATTGCCAAGACCAAAAACTGACTTTCACTGACAGCAAGGCATAAAGCTGTGCTAAAGAACACAGCAGGTTGGGCAAAAGTGAAGGAGGAGCATGACGACAGCGGGGTTACTGACATTTATGTCTGCAGATGACAGGGAGGTGTAAATTACAGCCAACAGGAGTCGATTTTCTTCAGCGGCGTGTACACAAAGAGGAGCCTCGTGTACAGACATCCATGCAAATACTGATGATAAAAGGTAGCGCACTGCTGCTGTGTGTTTCTCTGTGTGTATATATGCATACATCCGTTTTCCAAATGCACAAGTGACCCGTCTGCACATGATAGTGATAGTGTGCTACGGATGTGTGTCCGCTATTCCAAGGACACTTCTAGTCATAATAGCCACTTTCAAAATATATGGCCAGACATCCTTCCTGGAAACTGGTTCCTTCATGGGCAACTACACACCCACACTTATTTTTACACATTTATGCATCTACACATTCCAAAACAGGGATTTCTGAACAGCATCTGATGTTTTTTTATTTCAAAATTAAAAATCAACAAGATTATTATTTTTTTATTGAAAAGCAGAAAAAGGACTTAAAGTTATTCTTCATTTAATTTCTACTGTTAATCTATGAATCAGAGGCTATGCGCTTTGTAATGGTGTCAACATTGAAATGTGATCTGTGGTGTAAAAAGGTATAAAAAATGAATTTAATACTACACAGACCTGTCAGCCATTGGAAATAAGCCCTCAAGAGATGGAGTCCCTGTTGCTTTGGATTTTGCTGACTGTGAGCCAGACTTAAATCACTTCAAACATTTCTGTCTACCTTTTTGCTCATATACTGATACCGGCGTGTTTTAAGGAGCTTCTAGTGCTGGCTCAGTGTTGTCAACAGCATACAGGGCTGCAGATCATTTTGGAAGAGAAATCAATACAGTCAGAGATTATTTAGATTTACCTAAAGGGTTATCCCACAGTCTGATGTGAGCAGCAAAGTTGCTCAAGTGTTTTTATTTTCCTGGATACGACTTTTTCGTAAAGTGCTAGCCTGAGCATGAGCTGTGCTGCGGTGAAATTTATACTACTTACATTAAATGTAGTGTCACCTCCAGCCTTGCCATTCATCACAGCAGCAACACTAGCCTCCTTTAGCCTACTGCATTCAATCATAATGGTACGTGAGCTCGGTGCTAACACGGGCCACTGCTGTTGACGAGGATTTGGAAGCGTGTTACAGTTGTGTTCCCTAATGCTTTCACTGATACTCAACTGAAACCAATGATGCACTTCAAGAGTATTAACGCGACCGACCAATCATCCCACTGATTGGAACCATAACAAACTCAATCTGTGAGGTACAAGTAAGAGGAAACATTAGGAAAAATAGTGGCAGGAATAAAAACATTTTAGAGATAAATTCACTTTCTAATTAAATAACACAACATTTATCACTATTTGTTTTGACCTGTTTAGTTTATAGTGTGTTTGTTGTAAATGTTCATGTAAACAACAGAAAGGGGAACCAATGGCTCTGACTATGAGAGAGTGGGATGAAGCCAGGCTCCAACAGACGTCAGCACTTAATCCCCTTTCTGACACATTGCTCCCGAACCGAGGGTTACATAAGGGCTGGAGAAGTGGAAAGGCTAGCCTTTTGTATCATAAAGCCTGGTAATTCTTGTGTGTATGTGTATGTGCTGCGTTGCATCTATAGATCTACATGCTATACATCTGTGACCAACCTCTGTATCGTGACTCCAGCCTCTGCTGACCGCTCCTGTCAGGCTCTCTTCTGGATGGATGCATCCCCCGCACCTCTCCTGCTCTCTGGGCAACTTCTCTAGAAATCTCCCTGAGGCGATTCTTTGGATCAGTGGTGCCAATTTTCACTGCAAAACCAGAGATATGTCAGGTATTACAAATCAGGCATTTGACACATTTTCCCCAATGAGAGAAAAAAGGGCATACAGCCAGTGTGTAATTAATGCTGAATATCTTTTTTTCAGTCTAAGTTGTACCTCTGCTGAATCAGGAGGGGATTTCCACCACTGCAGACACCATTAAAAGTATTTTTATCTTGGAGTACATTTAGATACCCATTGTCACTACATCCATTTCCTTAACACTGTTTTCCACCTCTTAGTCCCAGCAACCCTCAGGCACTAAGCAGGTGCTGAGTGTGTAGATGGCACATATTTGTACTGATCTATATGGTACATTTTCTGCTACAAGAGGGAGCAGGCAGCAGGGTGGAAACATGGCAATGTAGAGGCTTCTCTGCCCCGTTGCTGGCAGATATTAACTTTGAAATGCCATGATTAGTCATGGCACTGGAAAACATGATCATACTGTGGCTCTGTTAGCTGTCTGAGTTTTCAACAGCAATCGCTGTGAAGAGAACATGATGGTTCAAAAAAACACCGCGTGTTTTTCTGAGACTATATTTTTGGGACTCACAAAGTCCCAAATGATACATAAGATTTCAATCATTTGTCTCTGACACTTCTGAAAGCTTTGAGCAACAGCTGACATTTTATTGTCTTGCAATCTTCCCTGCCTACACCACAGTTTACGCAACTAGCTTTCAAGAGTCACATTTTCTGACAATCAACTCATCGACTAATCATTGTGGCTGTAAATAATATGTGCAATTGCACAATTGTGTGTCCTGTTACAACATCAGATTGCTTTGCCTTGTCTTTCCAGTGAGGCCATTTTCTCATCTTAGAAAATCTCAATCTCAATTTACACTCTTCTCTCGAACTGTTGTACTTATACAACTTATGTGCAGAATTGGTAGGTCTTTGTGACCTCTCATCAACATGGGTCTCTAAATCCCTTCTGTATTACCAACATGGCCAGATTTAGTTTTACAGCGAAGACATTTAATTATCTCTTCTGCTGGTTACTATGCCAGATCCATGTTTGTCACCGCTCTCTGTAGACAAAAATATTTATAAATTAAAGAGTCTTTCAAGGCTCAAAACTAAAACCACCACGCAATGTGACTCATCCCTGTTTCCTTCTCTTATTCACTGCAGAACACGACATTTACACAAGTATAAATAACACGTTCATACTATGTTTGTTATCTTACATCCTTAGAGACTTTTTCCAATCCCTGACTCTTGATTTTATTTACGCAATATGTTCCTTCGCATCTTGGGTTATCAATCTCTCTCCCTCTTCTTTTGCTTTGCAATCACAACATGCTCAGTCCATATTTCCTTTATTTTTGTCCCTTACCTGGTCCCCGTCCACCGCTGGTCTGAGCACTTCCCCGGCTAAAGGTTGAAGGGCTCTTCTGTTTGAAAGAGTTTTGACTCAACACAGCGTTCAGATTCTCCCTGGTGAGGTCCAGCTTCTTGGGAGCTGAAACTGAAGACTCAAAGCCTGAGTAAGACAAAAGAAGAAACACAAAGATGTTAATTTCTTAAGCGAGGACCATTTTTGCAAAATTGCCTTTTTCTGACAGACAACATATGTTACTATTGAAGTTTCATGTAATTCTATATAAACAAATACACAGACTGCACCTGAAACTAAGAAACATTTCAATTACAAAATATTGTAATAATATAACACATAATATTCTTCTTGGTTTTGGAGGATCATCCAGTTTGGTCCGGCGCCCTGTCAGCTCTGATGGGCAGTGAGCGGCTGCCACAGCATGGACCTGGGGCACAGCCAGCATGGAGAGTTGGAGGAGGATCTTTAAAGGGGATAAAAACCTCCCCTACCCAACAAATCCTGGGATATATAATCCAAACAGCGTAGATGTTCAGCTGTTGTCATCAACACATTTTCATTACTGCCTGCAAAGGCAACTAATATGGGTCTGGGATTTTACACACTATAAAGAGAGAGTTTGTTGTGTTTCTTGAATTTGATTTCGATTTAAAATTATTTATAAAGGAAGGACATTTTATTTAATTAAGTTGTGCATGTAGTCCCTCTGCACACATTTCAGGAAACCCACAGCACTCAAAATTTTTATTTAAAGTGAAACCACCAGTTAGAAAGATTAATAAGTCACACTTTAACTCACCAGTCAAACATTTAATTCAAACTTCTGACTCAAAATTTTGCATTGCATACATTCCAATTTGACTTTAAACCACTTCTGTCAAAACACTAATGGTAGATTTAACCAGCAACAATCAGCAAAACCCTTTTTTTCACTCCCTCTTCATTCTGTACTTTTCTTACAACTATGAAGACTCAACAAGAAGAGCTGGACACCTTTGTCAATGCACCACAAAAGCCTTCCACAGTTTAAGTTCATATTAATGTGGATGGGTGTTTTATGGTATGGCATTATGATCAAACAGGTCACTTAGAATAGCATTATGGTTAGTTAATGCAAAGAAAAATAAATAAAGCTCAACAGCACTAATAACCAAGATAAATGCATCTAAAAGGGATGTTGCAATTTACAGAAATGCTGATATAATGCCACTATGTTGACAACAGAAATTGTTACAGTTGACGTTCATTATGATTAGGTCATCATTACTAGGCTCCTCATTGCAGTAAAAGTTGGCACAGTCAAAACTGTTGATATAAACGAATACAGAACCAAGACTGATTTTGAAACTTTCAGTCTTAAAGTGATATGACATTGGGTATGCAAGGCTACTACCTTGTACTTCTCCATTGACAGGGGTCTTGAAGTGGGACTGGCCGCTGTTTTGTCGAGACACATCTTCTGTGTTGATGGCACTACCATCGGGGTTGGAGTAAAAAAGGAGAAGAGGCTGGAAGTGACCTTTGATACATTTGCTGACCACATCTTTCCACCTGGAGCCAATCTACAGGAAAAGACAAAGGAAAGGTGGTCAAAAATCATAAACATGCGGATTTAATCACATTACGCACAGGAAGGGTGTGCCAAAGTCTTCATTATAATAGACAATGAAACAAAAAAAGATTTACAGCATTCCTTTGTGTGACATTGTCTGCCATCTACATGCTTTCTCTGGGATTAATAAATACCATGTTGGTTTCAATCAATTTGAAGATACTAAAGAGGGTTTAAAATGCAGGATTTTCTTCATGGGTCCTCAGATATATCAGCAGATCACACGCATTTTTGTTGTGCAAATCAAGGGACTAGACCAATTCAATTTAGAAAAGCAGACAGATTGCAGACAACAAAATACTTGACCCATCTGTTTTCAATCTACAGAGAAGTATCAGAAACTGCCATCTGATATAAAGCAATTTAACTGATATCAGAACTGAACACTATACACTATACTCAGCTCTAATGGCAACACCGGCAACACAAGTCAATCTAAACCTGTGAAAAACTGACTGAGGAGTTTTAATAAAATTCACTGACAACTTTAAAATGAAACCTCTCTTTAGATGGTCTAATTTGTGAGTGAATATATCACACTGAGGCCAAATCACACAATCACATTAGCTAAGCTATGTAAGGTGTGTGTCTCACCACAAAGGCGCCACAAAGGCAGGCTGCAGGCTAACAGATGCTTGTGTGCTCCTTAATTAAGCAAATGACGGGGGAAGAGGGAGGAGGAGGAGAGGGTAGGAGAGGGAGAGATGGGTGAAAAGATGAGGTAAAGAAGATCCAATGCAAAGCAAAACAAAAGATAATGGAGGGGCTGCAACAGAGATGGAAAAAAATATAAAGACAGAAGAGAGATTGTGGTACATTTGTGCACCACGATGAATAAAGCATGTTTAGCAATTTTTACTTCTATTGTGTGTATTAGCAAATTAGGGGAAAAAAAGTCTATAGCCACTGCAGTAGTCCCATGAAGCTGTAAAGCTCATTACACACCAGAAAACAAAATTGTTGGGTGGATGAAAATTAGAGAGACAATTGCTATTTTTAGATCCTTACCTCTACTGAGGCACGATATTCATTATCTGAGTTAGCGGTTCGGCAATTTTGGCCACACAGGCTTTTTCCTACAGCTGTCCTTCAAATCCACATGCCAGCTTTGCCATAACTATTCAAAGCTCTCTATTTTCCTTCCTCTAAGTGGAATTCTAGATATCCAAAGTTTAAAATTTAATTTGTGAGCTCACATTAGCATCCATTTAGTTACACAAACTAAATGTGTAGCTTCAAAACAAACCCAAAGGCCTTGAGTTGGACTATTAAAGCCTCACTGTAGCCATCGATACCTACTATTCAAATTAATTTAGAGCAACATATTCATATGTGCCCATTTATATTGTCCATTACAAGAAAATAATGGACACTGCGGACCAATCAAAACTCTCAGTGGCCATGATATCAGTAAAAGCTACTCAGAAATAATACGATTTAAAAATAACCTTTGCAAATAACTGTATTTTGTAGCCTTTTTTGTGCTCTGGAAAAACAGCCATCACAGCACACTACTGTAGTCATTTAGCAGCTGGGACTTGGGGAGTCACAGAAATGCTGGCAAGTTTCGATCCAGGTATGGACTTGGCAGGCGCTGAGTACTGAAGCTCCTCCATCTCAGTCAGGGGGGGCTGCACACACAGCACAAGCTGCTGATGGATTGACACAGAGCCAGCCAGCCGCTGCACCACAGTTCCCGAGAAAATTGTGAGGAAGTGAGACAAAAGGCATGCTCGTATGTGCACGCCACAGAAATAAATCCAATATACAGGGGGGAAAAAAATGGGGGGAAAAAATGGATGAAAGGCTTCAGTGGCTATATATTGTAACACATACACACAACCACTAGCCTGTAAAACACAAACACAGACACACAAATAAACCTTCTTTTATCACACACACAGAGAGCATACACACATATACCCTGCAACTCAGCATTCTCAATGACCCCTCAACTTTAACCAGTGAAGGGATCAGTGAAAAGATCTTTACTTGTTAAGCTTCACTTCACTACGCAGTAGTTTGTGATGACAGTTGGGGAATTGCAGTAGAAATAGGGGTTAGGGGGTGGGGTGGGATGGGGGGGGGTTAGCTGACTGTTCAGCACCATAAAGGCTCATCAACCCGGAGGCTCAAGAAGGGCAATCGATGTGGTCCTTATTGGGCGATAAAGAGACTTAGTGGTGGAGATAAAAGACTAAACATCACTACTTTCTGCTGCTGCTTGTAAAACAGCAACAGACACAATTTTTCATTATCAGTTAATCTATCAATTACTTTTACGATTAGTCGATTATTTGTTTAGTCTATAAAATGTCAGAAGATACTAAAACATGTCCATCACAATTTCACAGAGCATATGGTGACATCAACAAAATCCAAAAAGGTGATCAAACAAGAAGATGAATGATATGAAACTAAGAAAAGCAGCAAATCTTCATACTTGAGAAGCTGAAACCTGTGATTGATTGTGATTTTTTTCCTTGATAACTGCCTATACGTTTAATTCATTAATAATTTTCCGTTGATCAACTTCATTAATCAAGTAATCAGTTCATCACTGACGTGCATTTCCTCACCTCTTTCACTGTGGCGTCATCAAAGAAGACCCATTTGGAGGATTTGGTGTGGAATGCGAAGGCACAATAGTGACGGCTGGAGTAGCAGATCATCCCCACAAGCAGCAGCTCTCCCTTTTTGGCATGCTCATCTGTCACCCTGTAGAAGAGCTGTGTCCACACAAACACACACACAAATATATATATGAATACATACACCAATTACTCATAGACATCAGCACAGCATCAGTTACTCCATCTGTTCATAGATTAAGCTCTGAGGGAATGAACAAGCATTGATTTGACAATCAGTGCAAATAAGGGCTGGTTTAAATCAACTACACTTGATATCTAGACTAGCTGCAGTGCTACACAGTATTCTTATTGAGGGCCTAAATACTAATATGTAGTAGTAATTTCTAATTGAATTTCTTTTATAAGTATTGTAAAAATATCAGCAAGAAAGAAAGAAAGCACAGAAGGCCACAGCATTAAGTAGACATAAAAAGAAAGTAGCTTTGAAACAGTCACTTGTTTCTCCCTCCTATGTTTCCTGCACAGCCAGTTCTCCGTCTGCCTCTCACTCTCTCAAACAATAGATTTCAAAGCAAGTGATGGGGGTGGAGGGTTCCCTTTAACACCCAATAAACTCACATGAAACACTCCCTAATGAATCAAGGTCTTTGTGGCACACTAGCAGGTGGTGGTGACGGTGGTGGTGGAGTGGGGGGGGGGGGTCTGACAAATTCTTCTGATGGTATGCTTTGGAAACGCACAAGAGGGAGCTGTCAGATAAATGGTTTGAATACTTCAATAAAGAAGTTATGTAATGTGTGGAGTGTATGAGCCAGCCCTGATTTGAACTGAACTGATTGAATTTTTTTTGCTTGTGAACTTCACCCAATACAGTGGACTTATGGGAACAGACTACTGAGGAATATTTGGGAAGTCATGTGCCATTTTCTTTGTATATGAGCAGACAAGCTAACTATATAGAAATATGGGAAATTGTGATTTTATTGAGAAAAAATGAGAAACATCCAACATTTATTCATATTTTTGATCAGGATCAAGGATGTGGAAATATAAACATTACGACAAAAGCAGTCATGTTTTTCCTCTATTTCACTGACATCTATTCAGCCCCCATTTTCCCTCAGACAGGCATGTACACACACACACACACACACACACACACAAAGATGAGGGGAGGGGTTTTTGACAAGCTGACCAGGGCCAGCAGGGGCTTTTTGATCAGTGGTGCAGGCCAACTGGGCATTGGGCGTTGACTGCTTACGCAACGGCCCCGACTTACAGAGAAATAAATCCCCACTTTATTTCCCACATATGTCCGATTGCACCAAAATAAACTGACCCCAAAACAAGCAAGAGAAGAAATGGCAGCTGTGTGAAGTAACTGCGTGTGTGAACAACTTCTACTAATATATAGACAAATTGAATCCAGTCTGAAGGGATGTGTTTCGATACATTGACTCTTTACTTCATATGAGAAGTTGGATTAAATGTTCTAACTGTATGTATTGTTGAATGTAACATCTCTTAAAACCTAAATCTTTAATCAGACTATTTTATGTAGCTGTGTAGGGTGAAAAACATTTCCTTTTTGTACAAAACACCCTGTCACTTTCCAACAACGTCATATTAAAAGACCACACAGAAGTCACAAAATCTGGAAAGAATCTTTAAAAACTTGACCATAAATTGGACATAAATTGTTGTTTAAATTATTCTCACCGCAGACAGACTCAGATGAGGTCCCAGTGAGCGGATAACATCCTCTGTGAGGTCTGACTGGTCAGAATCCCAGACGAAGCCTATGGTAACAATCTCTGGGGAGTTCATGAGGACCCGTCTGATCCTAATCCTCTGGCCACAGTTGCTCTGGAAAAGAAAGACAAAGAAAAACTGCGTTACCCAAAAGCAACATCCGATCACCACGCAAATTCCCACACTGCACAGTCAGTTAAAGAAACATATTATGGAGTACACAAATAGCTAAACTGCTGATGGAAGGTTTTTGCAGGACACTGGAGCACTTGTTCCACTGCATATTACTTTTTGAGGGAACAAGTGTTTTTTCTTAAAGCCCTCAGTATTAAAAGACTTTGAAAAGACTGCTTACCGGACAGTTACGAAGGTCCCCGATCGTACACGCAGCTTGTAACAGTTCCCCAAATGACTCGTCTCTGCGCTGAAGTGTCTGTTGACTGAAAAAGAAGAGACACATTGTCAGCTGAGACACTGGAACAAACTCAAGGTAGAGGAAGTGAGACAGACAGAGACAAATAAAGATTAAAGACATGTGGGGAGTTTTTTAAAAAATGGCGAAATATTAGGTAAAAAAAAAAAAAAAGTTTATGGCCTCGAGTTAAATGTGCAGAGAGAGATACATGAGAAGTAATAACAGTGGAGTGGGACAGATGACAATGGGGAGGAAAAGGAAGTTTCATATTCCCTTAGTCTTACCAGAGCGCGGTGGTGGAAACATAATGCACTAGCTCTGTAAACGGCAGTGGGTCGGAGGAGGCCCCACAGCTACGGCACACAGACTGCAGAGGGGAGAGAGTCCAGAGACCAAGAGAGTTACACAAATAAGTTACTAAAAATGATACAAAAGTGTAATTTCAGCACTCATAGCCATTGTTAAGCACTAATTATCAAGTCAGCATTGTTACAGTCGTTTTGTTTGAACTTTGACTAGGACAAGCTTGTCTTTCTGTTTTCCTTGTAGTCAATTATAAATTGTGGGCTCAGTAATATCCTCTTACATCACCATCTCAAATGATTGACATTATCAGGCATCCAATTTAATTTCTGAACTTATAATCTGTCCCTGACCAAAGCAATCCTCATTAAGGCCTTGATAATATATTTGTTGGATTGGTTGCTGTGAAGTCGAGGTAGAACAAAATCCACTGACTGTGCCCCTGAGGGATTTAGTCCAAAGGCGTATTACCTGTTTGATTCAGAGATGGAACTGGTTTGGGACAGGGACAGAGTCAGTGATGGGCATCACAGCCACGGGGCAGGGTGGTGTGTGTTATGCTGGAATTTATGTGTACACCATCTGTGATTTATCTGGCGAGGAATCTGACCAGAAACACCCTCCTTATTCCACTGAGGCGAACCAGTATCAAAACATGACGTATTGGATTTCTACTGTCTCAGACAGTGATTCATGTACCTGTGTGCATGCGTGTGTGGGTGTGTGCGCTACTTAATCCTAACAGTGGCTAGCTAGTGTGTGTTCAGTTCCACATTGTATGAACTAAAACATCTAGAGCAGAAAAAGGAAGGGTTATAATATAATCAATACCTCTTTCACAAACAGAAAAAGAGTAATCCTTGTGAATGAACACATACTGTATATAAACATCATCTTTTTCACAGATTGGTACAGCAGCAGGAAACAATGATGCTCTAAGTAAAATACTTTCTAAGCTTCTACTGACCTGCTCATAAAGCGACATAGCAAACTTCTGATGTGTGATGCAAGACTTGGAAGTGCAGGCATCTGTCTCCTCAGGCACAATGTGCAGGTGAATCCTTTCCAGTATGTTCTCCTGTGACAGAATATGACATCCATTGGGTATGGGACAAAAAAAAAAAAATTCCAGCTTTCTTTTTCCTACAAGTACCACTTTTTTTTTTTTTACTCCAGTGCAGGTATTTCCAGGAACAAAGTGCAACGGAACACAATGTTAAATACAAGGAATTCATTTTTACGAGTTGTGTCATAAACATGACAGCAAAAGGAACACATTTAAATTTATACACCAGCAAGTTACACTCCAGTTAAGCCACCATCACCTCTCCTCTCCCGTTTCTATGGAGTGCTTGTGGATTCATAAAATATTAAGGCTGCAAGGTAGGCCTGCAAAGGTTACAGGCACAACTTCACAGCCTATTAATCTGACACTGGCTAACTCCTCACATAAATTCTCTGCTGGCATGCCGCTGCCAGTGCATTGCATGGTGAGTGCTTAAGGGCAAAGATCTATGTGGGATTAAGAATTAAGATTGTCTATAAAAGATAGCAGCTTTGGCACGAAAGCTTCATGTGTGGATGGAAAAAGTTATTTCAGAGTAAGTTTTTGTATTAGGGGACTCATATCAAAACACCAACGTTGTTGCATCAAATTGAAAGGCAAAAGATGGAACATTATGCAGTAGAAATGATTTTTATCAATTAATTTTGTGTGCAAATGTTAACATATTGTACAATCTTCTCTACTGCTTGTCCAGAGACATTTCATTCTCTCTTTTGTTTATCCATTGCTGTGTAAGTGGACTTCCTAAGTGAATAAAGGATAAAAATCAAGATATTTCTATGCTGTGTGGCTGTACTGGCAATAAACAGAAGTGATAGAAATCATGAGAGGAAAATAAACGAATTAAGTCTGATGGACAAAAGAAAACATGAAGGGTAAAAAATGCTCTAGGATCTAGTTAATATTTGATGGCTGGAGTCACAATAAAACTGGAACAAAGGCAAAAAAACAAAACCATGAAAATTACACTGCAGTTATAGAAAAACAACTTCTGGCCAAACAATTCTTTGTTGTGCCAAAAAGAGCAAAAAAAAAAAAAAAAAACTGGAACTGATATGCAAAAATGATGAAGGACGAATGAAATTGACTTTTAAAAGGCACAGAAATTATGCAACATAATATGGTAGCACAAAACAGAGAGGTTCAAACACAACCCTGGTGCTTATATAACCTGTCATGATGATATTTAGCGGCAATGTGGCAGGGGTTGATGGGAGGGGAAAGGAGGGACAGAAGCTCTTTCAGTGACCTCGCCAAACAGTTTGTTGCAGTGCATTACCCGAACTGTGTGGCAGGGTAACACACAAACATACACACATCCCTCTCCATACGCTCCCTAAGGGCAGCCTGGTTGCCACAGGAACTTACAAAGCACTCTGCGGCATCATCCATGAAGCCCAGCTGGAAGCGCTGCTCGTCCTTAAAGGTCTCTGCCAAGGCGTGACGCAGGTTGTCAGAGGGCAGGGCGCGCTCCCGACTGTGCTGGAACTGTGAGAAAATGCCCTGAAGAGGAAAAGAACTTGTTTGCACGTGCACTATGGGACATTTTGTTTATCAAAAGAATGTGTGTCACCCTCCCTGCTCAATACACAGGCTGAATCCAAATGCCCAGACTTAACCGCATCTGCAGACTCGTGGACTTTGCGGGCACGTTCCCCAGCAGTATGCGAGCGATGTCCAAATCTACAATTCATCAAGTCCACAAGGGACCTTACTTGGACTTTCTGCAGACTTCCAGAGAAGTCGCTTGGGAAATTAATCATAATCCTGCCACAATAGGCTATAAAGTGACGATGTAAAGAATATTACTACTTATTATTATCAATAATATTAAAATAATAATAGGCTGTGTAAAATATTTACTTTTGATGACTTTTCACTTTGACTGTGATGTAGTGAGGTATAATGTACATACACAGTAACAGGCCTTTAGGCTTAATGACGTGGATTTGTTTGTCATAATCTGCTAGACAGGCAAAGGTTGGTTTTTGTCTGTCTACAATGTTTAGGTCCTCAGTTGAGGATTTAATGTGAATATAATATTTGCAATGTTTAGTAGTTAGTGTAAAGGGAAAAGCTCCCTGAGCATTCTGACCAGATTTGATGAGTGTAAAGCAGCAGAGCTGCACATATCAGAACCAACAACTGTTCAGAAAAACACTTTGAAATGAGTTACAGGGTAAGGAATTTCAATTTTTCTCTGTGGAGTTCCTTGGGGCCTTAAGTCTATTCTCAGAGCGCATTTTTATCACCTTGCGGTCCAGCGCACTCACAGACTTGATGTGATGACAGTGAACAAATCACAGTACATACAGTACTGAAGTCCACAACGGCTCAGTCTGCAAGTCCAGCGGGTGGACCTTTGGACTCAGCCACAAGTTGGCTATGTGACCCAACAAGTCGCAACACCAACAGTGACAAACACATCTCCCTACCTTTAATGCACAAAAGATGCATGACTCTCCGAGACAGAAGTGTCCAGGTAGCTGCCTCAAGCTGCGTCTGAAGATGTCCAGCTGCCATAGTACCTACAAAAGGGATAGCAGAAGAGGTCATCAGGGCTCTTAACAAGAAAACTTAACATCCCTTTGTTTTTTTTTTGTTTTTTACATATGGCATTTAGGCCATGTCTCCAAGGTCATGCAGATGAGGACTGTGCAAGAGGACCAACTGCCCTTGCATAGAAACAAAGCCGAAGGTAATGATCATCTTCAACCAGCTCATCAGTTGTCTCAGCCTCTGAGTCACAGTCTCCAAGAATGACCTCACTGTGGGCTGGCAGTAATAACAGTCTAACTCACCAGCAAGTGCTCCACTAGTCAAAAGCAACCCTCAAGTACATTAATAAATTGCTGGGAAGCTCTGGCATATTTAGACAGTGACTAAGCTTTGAAATTTCCTATTTTAGTAAGGTTGAGCATGGTGTACAGCTCCTGAAGGAAGACAGCAACAAGTGTTTATTGAATAAAGTGAAATAAGTGGTTACAAGAATAGAAAAGTAAAAGAAGTCAAGCGCACCTTAGAATACAATGCTGCATCTTATGTCTGGCATACTTTTAACTCCTTAATTATTTATCATATTGACAGGGATATTGGATCACTTCATCATCCCAAGAAAATCAAAATGGCATTCAGCTACAAACAACCAAAGTAAGGACAGACCTACCTGCACAGCACTGTTCAGAAAGCAGCTGTTTTGGCCCGGCTCGTTCAATAGTCCTTTGGTGGGGGCCAAAGACAGCATGCTCCCCGGCTGGTACGATTTCCCCAGATTGCCCCCCGGCTTCCTGAAGAACTTGACCCATGCCATTGGATAGTGGGGTCTGCCTTTTGACAGGTGGGATAGTCAGACGACAGGGTGGGTCGGTTGGTGCTGGGATTAGATCCCTCTGCCCCTGAAAGAGTGACTCCCCAACAGTCTGGGGCTAAGTTATTCCACGAGCTGCAGCAGCTGCCTTGCTACACATGGGCTCCTAGTCCATTTCTGCAGTGCATGTAAAAGGTCCTTTTACCTTGTCTGCTAGTTAGAAGTCTTAAAAAAAAAAAAAAACTTGCCACGATCAAAAAAAAAAAATTACAATCCGAGTCTCCGTATGGGAAAGTCTCTGATGTTCACTGGTCTGATACTTCTGATGAGATGCAGGGATTGTGGACCCCCTGTAAGCAAATTTTGCCACATGGTTGTAATGCTGTTGAGGAGACTGTTCAGCTGCAGTAAATCGTCCCTCTCCAAGGTTTATCCATAGTAAAGTTTTATCCAGGCATCTCTTAGTACTAGACAGCAAAGGCAACTGGGCTGTGTTAGAGAAAAAAACAACAATAAATTAGATTTTGACATAATTATGACATTATTGAACCTATTTTATTAGACATAACTGTTTTCTAGTGTTCTTTTCATTGTGCATGATTGTTGTACTAGTTTGATAGAATAATAAAGTGATTCTTTCATAACTGGGAAGTGAACTGTACATCTGATAGTCTACTTTTCCCTGCCCAATTCTGGTTTAGATGTCAAACTGGACTTGGACAACAAAGCTTGTACATTAACTTTTATAGACACCCTTTGCACCGAGGGCGTTGTCAAACTAAAGTGACCCCAGCTAGAGTTACATAATAACATTCAAATGTATTTCAATTTCCTGTCCAGTATAGATACAAACATTACAAATAAAGGTACAACACTGAACTAAAGCAAACTTTGCATAAACATGTTACCTCATTGACTTCATGTGTGTTTTATTTATCTGTACGAGGCATAAAAATAAAATGAAGTGCAGCAGTATCACTCTAACTACTGTAAAAATCACATATTGTGACTGTATTTGGTTCCAATTGCTTGTTTTGTTCAGGAAGAGCTCAACCTTTAACATGAACTGCTGTAAAGATCTGCTGTCACTACTGTCAAGTCTTTTCCAGCTCTCAATTTTCTGCACCTCTTAATATTCATAACCTTAACTGGATGGAAACAACTGATTGTTTTCATTATTGATGAGTGCAAAATACCTCGTCTTCTTCTGTTGATCAGCTAACTGACCTACACATTTAATATGCAGTTATGTTGTGAAATAACATT
The DNA here is from genome assembly GCF_963924715.1 of Thunnus thynnus. Lineage (NCBI taxonomy): Eukaryota > Metazoa > Chordata > Actinopteri > Scombriformes > Scombridae > Thunnus > Thunnus thynnus. Next base: position 10,679,730 of record NC_089538.1, on the reverse strand, counting down.
GCCTAAGTCTACAATGCCATGTTTTCATGTGCTGAGAGGATTTTAAGTAGATTTTAAACATGAACGTTTGCAGATGAGAGCCCAAATTGAAGTTGTTAGTCAGCAATTTGCGGCTTGAGATTTGAAAAATTCCATTTCCTCTCAAATTTCATACTCATGTTGTCAACTCGCCTGGCATTGTCATTCTTTTATAAACTCAACTACAAAAGAATACTTGTCTGACCTATTTTTTAACATGAGAGGAGCAGTACGGGATATTATAACAAACAACTGAAGATGCTGTTCAATTTATGAAACTTGCAGTCCATGCGGCTCCATCAGCATAGTGAAAAGGCCGACAAATTCTGCAGTGAGTGTGAATTGTGCACCTATGAAAGCTACCCTGAACACAGACTTTAAGAGGCTTGATGGATGAATATGTTTGTGCTGAGTGAGGCAATCGAAAGCTGTGTCTAGGTTATTACATTACTGAATACCCCAAGAGGTACATATAGTCACAGCCTGTACGTTTTAATGTGTATATTGTGAATTTTGTAGGATATTCTTTTATGCCATTCTAAATGATAACATCGATTGTCCTGTGACTTTATGAAAAATATTATGGCAAAGCAGATGTATTTCCAGACACAAAAGTACAAAAAAGCAACAATGAGCAATTGTTTCTTGTGTGATACATGGTGAATCATGCTCTTTTGGGCCCTGACACCTAAAAAAAAATAACCTCAAAGAATAAACCTCAAACATTTTGTTATTCACAGTGAGGACAAAAAAATACTGCCCTGGTTTGCACAAACAATGAAACCTCCCTCTTGTGACAGTCTCCAGAACACAGAAAGTTTCAGCCAAAACCAGTTGGACAACGCTGCCATCCTGGTATTTCAGGAGTTGTCAATGGGTGATGATGATGTTGCACCGATGTAACTTAACAGCAGGTTAAAAGTAGAACTTCAAGTTTAGTATTTACATGTAGCATTTACAGTCATCTTCTCATGATTCAACTAAACGCCAACGTCTCTGCCTCTGTACTTTGCAACTGGACTCCATAGCAACAGCATTCCAATGCAATCACTTAAGCTCAGAGTTGCTTAAGAGCTGCTGTTTTCGGATTAGTTTCAGGGCTGAAGGAGCAAGTGGAAAACTGTACGGTCCTCCTATGCAGTCTACCTTTAATTAATGACATCACATGCCTTGACATGTTGCTACCATGTGTATGTCTCATTAAAAGCCATGAACACACGCATGAACATCCATTTTGGGAGCATATGATGAGATGGAAAAACAAAATCACATCACATTGTTTCACATTTCTTTGATAGGGAGAAACTAATTACCTGCAAATGGCCTGAAAAAAAAAATCCCAAAGCCATTACTCTAACAAGCTAATAGCACAATTATTATTATTATTAGCTCTTATTACTGCAGGGTGTCAACATCACTTTGACACCAAATTAAACAATGACCCACATTCCGATTCATTGATTCCTACAATAAAGGGGTATTTAGTGCTATTTTTAAAGCTATCACACAAACTTCCAACATGTCTGTGAAGCATCTCTCCCTAACCAATTTAGCAGCAAGAAAAAACAATACCACACATCCACATGTCCACACTACTCAACGTCAGTTCAATGACATGGCGAAGCCAATGCACGTTTTGTATTGTGACATTGCTGACAACAGCAGGAGTAAATATGGCCCTGCCTTTCTAGTCCTACAGATTTTATTGCATTACGGTACTCCACTTGAGAAACTGCCAACCTCACTCATGTTAAACTATGTCTTAGCCTGAGTGAAATTGGCACTTGCTGACTAATTCAATGACGTTTTAAAAGATGATTTGCAGCTGTTTAAAGGGAAAAGAGCATCATATTTTTAACAAAGGCAAATGATGCTTGTACTTAACAATAACAAACGTTATTTTCACTGTAATTTTCTTTTGCGAAATATTAAGGCTGAAGGTGAGGAGATGTGACATCTTTTAATTCTGTTTTCAGAAAGCATTTTAGGCTTATTAGATTAAGCAAGACACCTTTTGTCTGGCAACAGGAGACAAGAACCATGAAGTGCTTGCACTGCCAAACATGCATACATTATTATACGTGGACTGGCTGAGTTACAACGCACAGAGATTTCGATGGATGGATGGATGGCTAGATAGCTGGATAGATAGATCTTTATTGTCATTGTACAAGATAACAAAACTGCAGAACCCTCTAAGTACACAGCACATATAACCTGTGAGCAGGATACAGATGAAAGAGTGATAAGTTGGAGAGAACGATTAACATTGTTAGCCCACAGGCAACTCTGCTAACATGAACATTCTTACTGTATTGCATATGCTGCTGTTTCATGATTTTATAATCTCAAAAACTGAAAACAGATCCCTTGAAATTGATTTTAAGTGAATGCAGCCACATGAAATATCTGCTTCCTTGTTTATAAACCTAGGTGGAGAAAATGACTCAACTGGCTGGTCACAAATTTGTCCTGAAGCCAGGTTTTTACATCATTACCTAATGTAAGCCAAGTTGTTGACACCCTTCCGTTTCAAGTCTTGGTGCTGAATGATACCATCCAGTTTAGGTTGTTTTTCTTTCCGTCAGGTGGATCCTAATCAGTTTGTCCATATTTAAATCCCCCCCAAACCCCTTGGCTTCATGTCAACAATAACAACAACAACAAACCATAATGAGCTCATGTTGATAAGAATCTCAGTTCTTCATTCAACACCAGTCTCTGTAGCCCCATCTTGCACAGCAAGTATCTTACTCAAGTTCTCTTTGAGTTATCTGGCTTTCCTACACCTAGCACTATCACATGCAACGCTGACAGATCAAGAGCAGTCTCTTTAATATGAAACCATTGATCCCAGTGGGGAAATTAGGCCACCGCAGCAGTAAAAAGTAACAGACAGTGAGATAAAATATATGACATCTAAGCACACTATCAGAACATAAAAAGCAGTACTAGGAATAGCAGAAAATATGACAAACACTACAAGCTATACTATATCAAGTGTGTATAAAGATTATATATGGTTTAATTTGCAGCTGACATTTTACATGTTATGTACACTTGAGTGACAAGTAATACATCATAACATCTAACTTTTAATAGCAGCACTATTTCTGCTGTTGGAGCAGAGAAGAAAACAAGGCTTGATGAAGGTGTATGGAAACAAACATTTTGTGTGAATAAATTAGGTTTTAAATTTTCAGTGTGGATATTCATCCTTTGTTTAACTTAAACAGTTAATCACTGCCCATCATCAGGGCACAGTGGGAATTCTTTGTATTTATATGATCTCATATTATTGAGTCTAGGGCTGCAATTAACGATTCTTTTAATTATCAATGAATCTGTCGATTATTTTCTCTATTAATTGATTAGGTGTTTTGTCTGTAAAATATCAGAAAATGGCGAAAAATGTCCCAAATGTTTCCCAAAACCTAAGGTGATGTTCTCAATTGTCTTGTCACAGTAGTCCTCAACCCAAAGATATTCAGTTTACTGTCACAGAAGACTTAGGAAACCAGGAAATATTCATATTTGAGAAACTGGGAAGAAAAATGTGACTTTTTTTCTCAAAAATTGACTCAAATGATTAGCCTAATCTGTTATCAAAATAGTTAATGATTAATTTAATAGTTGGCAACTAATCTAACTGATGGACTAATCATTGCAGCTCTTATTCAGTCTATAAAACTATCTTCTTTTCACAAAGTCACCTCATGTTCTCCAGAGCTACAGTGATGGATTAAGGGTGCAACAGGCTGCACTGAACCAAAAGGAACAACATAAAAGAAATTCAGTGCAATTAATATTCTACTATCTATTTTATTAATGACTGTTGCTACTAAAAACTGACTACCTGCAATTTGTTAAAAGCTCTGTTTTAAAATCAGAGAGGGACACTGGTTGTTTAGCAAATGTTTGATATATTATTGATTTGCAAGTCTTTTTTTCTTTTTCACAGCAGATTGGTGAGAAGGTATTAGTATGTCAACATTTTTATATTTTATCTGTAAGTATGGGAAAAAATAATGCTTCTTGCAGGTTTGACCTGTGGCATCATTTATCACAGCAGTGGAACTCAAGCCATCTTCGTACGACCAAAATGCCGGGGTTAATTTCCAAAAGTTAGCTGCCTAACCAACATACTAATTCTACTTAATGCCAGATGCTGACAGATGCTGTATCTTTAACATTTAAAAGCAAAGAACATCAAACAGACAAAACTACACCAACGCACACAGAGCACTGAAAATCACATATTTCTATGAACATAACTGAATAATAATGTAATTACCAACTTAAAAACAGCTTAAGGACTGAATGATGCTTGAGTAAAATAGGCTACATGAGAATTGTAACATTCTTCATATTGTAATTATTTACAGATCCAAAACACAACCCACATCGCTCTCACTGTATTATTGAGGTCTGGCCAAAAATGTAGTATAAATCTGAGTGGAAGCCAAACAAAAGAAGCAATTTCACTTTTTCTCTCAGGCACACCAGTACAGGAAGTCCAGTCTTCCTCTGTAAACAAAGGCTTGTTCCGAATTGTAAAGCAAAGTCAAGGATTGACTCTTTTCTCCCCGTTGCCATAGGGAAAATGCTAAGGCTAGCACCGTGGAGCAATCAGCCAAAGTGTGTGTTGTGCATCAGCAAGTCTGACAGGCAGGATCAGGATCGGTAAGATGTGGACGTCTTCAGTGTGAAGGCACAGGGAGTCAGATGCTATAATTTGTCCATTAGTGATCTGCTGATGGATGGTCTCATTAAAAAAGATTCAATTGATCTCCTTTATATGCCACGAGCCTCTGATGAATCAATCTGTAGTGAATTGAGTCACACTTATTCAATATCTATAAAATGTGCGATCAGAAACACATCGTGGGAACAGCACAAAGACAGAAAAAGCATTCAAGATATATATAGAGGCCTTTGTTGGACCAATTTAGCTTGCAGGTTCACTCGCCAATACTCATTACATAACACTGTAGGGGAAGATGACACAAGCTCTCTCCATCATGCTCTGTTTGAGCACATACAGGTACAATCTCCTTTTTCTCAATACAGATCAATACATCTTTCTATCAAGCTGGTGCATTATCCATCTGCATGACAGCTGAGTGTTCCCTCATGTTACTCCTCAACTGACTCAGTGTCGATGAATGGCTTTAGGGATTATGTATAACAGCGACTCCTACTCCCATAGGTGGCAAAGTATTGTGCTTTTTTATCTCCTCTATTTTTAGTCCAATTTAACCATTACAATAACTTTATATTAAGCATGAAACAGAGAACTTTGGAGCTATACTGAATGTGTCCTTTGACAGTTTCAAAAACATGATATCCACTTTTTTTAAGATCTACACTGAAGTAGCCCACACAGACGTACTACTTTGGATGTAAAATATGCACAAATTGCTGGCTGACAACATAATTAGATGGTGTCCAAAATTAAACTAAGCTGTTGCTAAAGTAAACGAAACACTCAAGTTTTAAGATACGAACTTAAATACTAAACACATGCCATGAGCAACCACTTCTTTTATAGATGATTTGTGATCATTAGCTACATCTTTAATTTAAATTTCCTGGGTGATGTTATTTTCAAGTCTGGGAAACAGCAACAGATACATAAACGAATGCAAAAAAATATATTGAGAAAAGTAACAGATCGTATTGTGTCTGTTATAAATTGTCATTTCAAGTCCTGCACTCGTTCTGTTGCCAAATGCACCTGTTTCAATTCTACCTGACTGCCAAGTTACCCACCAGTGAATGTAAAGTCATTCACTAAGACACAGTGACAATGAAGAAGTGGACAATTACTGACATCTTCTATGTTTAGAGTTAGGCCTGGTAAAATAAATGTTTAAAAAAAAAGCTCCATTTTGGCTTATCTCATGCAAACTTCTCAGAAGTCTGACTGATAAAGTTATGTAGAAATAAAGTCACAAATAACAAGTCTCCCACTCATACTTGTACTTATTCTGAACTAAGTCATGCAAACTTCTCAGAAGTCTGACTCATAAGGTAAATGTAGAAATGAAGTCACAAATGACAGTCTCCCACTCAGTTGTTCTCCCACTTCATCAATGATATTTGCGGATCCATATTCCTGTGAATTTAATGTCTGACTAGATTCAACACCATGCTCTTACTGCATTGGCTCTTCACAATTTTCATTGTAATCTAGATTTGGAACTAGGCAAACACACAAAAGTCTAAAAAGATTTTAAAAAGCCCTAGCACAGGCAGACACCTCAAATAACTGAAGGGGCAATAAAACGTGACCCTGCATGCTAAAACCCTAAAATAACAGTGAAACTTCACTGTAAAATTCCCTACAGACTGCAGACATGGTTTAAGCCTTTGGGCAACAATGCAGCGGTCGTTTCCTGTGTAGGCTTCCTGCTCAAAGGCTTGCCGCTTTCCAGCACACAGTCACCGCGTTCAACCCTGTGAAACTGAACAGGTCACCCACACCAAGCTGAGTCACCCATTATTCCTTACGAAGTCCAACAGAGGAAAAGGGAGAGAACAAAGGCACATGTTCCAAGATCCCATACTGACTAGGGTTTCATTGAAATATAACATCCTCCACTTTGCTCTTTAGATTGCTTCCTTAATGTCTTCCCACTTGACAGGAGCTTGCCCCCCCCCAAAAAAAAAAAATCAAGTGTGATGATGACCAACAACTTTGTTTGTTTTTGTTCACTTTTTCCTACTATATAAGTGAATTCGTTTAGCTAGAAGTGAAATGTAAAGTGACAAACTCTTAGCTCAGGTATGTTATTTACACTCGGCTGCCATAGTCTAGCATATAAGCTTTATGAAAGGAGGTCACACTGTATATTAGACAATAGAGTGCCTAAGAAAACAGTAGTTATTCCAAGCAGTTTTGCTCAACATGCTTGCAAACAAAAGAAGTGACACAGACTTGCAGTCAAAACTGGTTCTTCAGCATGCCTCCACATTTACTTCACCATCTCCGCCACTGAAGGAAGTGTTCCACATCCACATAAAGGATGAGTGTGCATGGTGTCTATAGGGTTCATGATCTCATTGCTTCATCATCACTGTGCTCCTGTGAGTGAGGTCTGCTGCTCAGTGCTCTTATCACTGGAATGAATTAAAGTGGGAGAGACCGGTTCACAGGGTGCACAGGACGGTGGTCTGCCAATGAGTTCAGACTGAGCTCCAATAAACTCCTGAATGTTTTTGTCCACAATATTAAAATGGGCGTGCAAGAATTACTCAGTATGTAACCGCACAATCCACACCACAACATAATATAACAGGAGACTTGGCAGATAGCTTTGACTGTGCTTGTTTATCTTGAGGTGACGCAACACTATAAAAGATAGGAAGGCTGATGTTTTTCACTTTAAAAAACTACATTAAAAGTGTATTTATGAGCCTATATATGCCCATTACCAGTCGGTTAATGAGCAATTGTGCTAAAAAAAATAATAATATGGGAGGATTAGTAACCTTTCTGTGGAGCTACTTAATTGAATATTAAATGATAAACTGACACATAGCTAACTTAGCTAGCTGTCAACAACAATGCAACTACGGACGACCTTTTAAAGAAAAAAAACAGCAGTAAATTAGACAGAATTTAAAAAGCCAAAATGGCAACATGAGTCTGGTATTTTAAACTTTTCCGCACCACATTTTTCTTAACTTGACAAGTGTTATAACTAAAGCTACCTGGCCGACTAACTTACAGGAGGCTAACGGCTAGGCCTACCTGGTTTACCTGAGTTCCAGGTGTAGCTACGTTTCCGCCCCACGTACTACTGTTAAAAACACGAACCAGGAAAGTTTGAAGGACTTCTTATACCCGTCTCAAATAACGTACCACTCACCTTAAAGAGAATAAAAACCCAAGTGCGGTTATATCCTCCAGCGTGGAGAGTTGGGAGTATTTTGGTTGAGTTTCGAAGGGGGAGGAACTGAGGAGCCGCAGGAGTCGCTGGTTAAAATGTACTTCAAGAGGCAGATACTGGAAACTAAAACACCTACCAGAAAACAAAGTGTTGTCTCTGCGCCGCTGAAACTTCACTCTCCCTGGCTTTTACAAGGTCTACCCTCTTTCAGAAATTCCACTTCGGACACAACAGCCGTCTCTGTCCACTTTGCGATATATATTCCGGTTTTTTGAGAGGCGTGCAGTTCTGCTGCAGTTCGCTGATGCGCGGCGGTAGTGAGCTATGGTCGCTCGGTCGACTTCGGCACCTGAAATACTGGATTAGAGATGTTTTCAGAGCTGAGATGTCAAACCCCGCCTCTTCAACACTGTATTTACTGCAGTCTGCCATGCTACTGTACACCACTGCCACAGCTACAGCGCACACACACACATACACACACACTCTCAATATTTGCAGAGCGCCAACTCTGCTGGCAGGATCGTTAATGTTGCTTTATGGTGCAGGGCTTTGCAGTTTGCAGCCCACTACTACAGTTTGTAATGTTAGTTTACAACTCTGCTTCTGCAAACTGTATTTTACGCACATACTGTAGTTCAGAATGTGTTTAAAAGTAGTAAATCTTTTTTTTTTTTTTTTTTTTTTTTTTTTAAGAAAAAGGACTTTCATGCAAAGCATATTTTGGATTTGTTGTCATGGAGGTACATAATGTCAGAAAGTCACAAAAACAAACAGCAACCAGTAGAATATCTGGGTGCACGCAGTTGTGTGTAAACTATGCATTGCAGTAATGTGGTGGGAAATGATTAAACATGCTTTTAGGGGTGTTAAATATTTACTTGCATAGTTATAACCCAACAATGTGGTGACAATTATAACACTGATGATTATGAGGAACACAGAGAGCAGAGGAAAGTGATGTAAGGCTCTCGTTACCCAAACACCATCTGCCTGATCCTGTTATATAAAGAAAGCGAATGAAAGGGATGTAAAATTAAAGCTTTTCTCCCCTTTTTAGAAGCAAGGGAGACTAGTGATTGTGATAGCCCTATCATGTTTCATGGCTCAAAGCCCCTACCAAGCTGCCCACATTTTTATGTGGAATAATTACATTAATTAAAATAAGTAGTTTGGATTGACAAGAGGGCATATTATTGGGATATAAAAGTGTGAGGCTATAAACTATATTTTTGATGGTCCATTCATTTATTTCCAAAAACATCTCTAAGCAATAACATTTCACTTATGCCACAATCATGAACGATCCTAATCATAAAGGGAAATATTTCTTATTGTATGTTTTGTTTTTTTTTTGAAACAGCTGTCACAAGTAATTACACATGCAGACATGCATGTTTTTTTTTAGATGTTGTGACTTTATTTAATTTTTATTTAGTTTTATTTAATATTGCTATGGAAAAGAAATGTGTACACTGTACTTATTTGCAAAGGCTGTCTCTGTTTACAACTCTCAAATTCAGAAGCTCATTTGCGCAAATTCCACAATTCATTTGGCACATTAATTTAGACTTAATACTGCTTGAGGAAATTCACTTCTGTAGAGCATTGTGTTACCCCCAATGAAACCCTTATATTCAACGTAGATCCTCAGTTAGAGACACCCATAATCTGTTGTAAAATCATTTTCAATCAGGCCACACTTCCAACAAGCTTTGAAAGAACACATTTTCAGCTTTCCAAAAAAATCAGCACAGTCACTCATTAAGGGAGAGGAAACTGGACACAAGGATTGAGTGTGCGGTGAGGGGTCACAATGTATCAGCATGGTCCAGCCTTTCCCCAGGAAGTACTTGAAAGGGCTTATCGAGGAGACAATACCATTTCCCTCCACACACATTTCCTCAAGGGACATATAATGCTTCCCTTTAAAATATAACAAGGTTTGAATGTGGTAATAATTTGTTTGAGTGATATGAGTCTTAACGTTGTTGGCGATGAAGTATTCAATTTACCTTTTAACCACAAACTTTACTCTTGAGCACTTGAAATAAAATAATCCAACAAACTCTAAGCCATTCTGTAGCATATTCCCACAACTTTTTAGATAGGGTTAACAAAAAAAGAATAAGGTGTACATGTGCTACTCTGAGCTCACATAGAGAATTCACATTATGACACATACTGGACATTCCCACCCTGGCTGTTAGCCCTCCTCGCTTTGAAGTGCTGCCACTGAATAGTTTACATTCCCTATAAATTATGGATCAGACAGGTCAAGCAGATCAGGTCTTTTACAAGTTCCACAAATGTAAACTTTTCTTTTCTGACCTTGGTGGACAGTTTGCAATCAGCTGCTGAATCTGACAATTTGTGCCCAGTCAGCATCGCTGCCTCGCACTGAGCCAAAAGTCTAAAAACAACTGTATCATTGCATAGACACATCATTGCCTGGCTGGAATGCGCTTTGAATGACTTCTGCAGAATAGCGGCTCATTGGTTTTTGGACATGTCTCCTTGTCCTAAGTGTTGGCTAATTTGCTTGTATTGCCAACTTTGCAAATTTATGAAGTACTGCAATTAGATTCTCTAAGTACGGAGAAGTATATCCATCTCAGTGAACTCAGGATCAAATTGTTCCTGATCTCAAAGCACTGAATCTATGCAAGTTTGATCCTGTTGTGAAGGGCATTTTCATTTAAGATTAATTAGTGAGACTTTGCCAGCGCTGCAAGGAGACAGTGCACGCAGTAAATGTCCCGCTGAGAGCCGGTGCCATTGCCCTGGCTTCTCACCTTGAGCAAGCCCCAAATGACCAACAAGAGTTTTGCTGAACGCAGTGAATAAACACGGCTCAAATGACAAACCTGTGTCCTCTCTTTGCCTGTGGAGACCTTTTTGCAATTTTACCAACAACAGCACTAATAAATGTCCACTTTGTGACACATCAGACATATTTTATATAATTTTCTGGTCCAATGTCAAATTTCTGAACAACTTAGCATTTGTTTTTGATTGATATATAGATTCATTGATGTTCCTGATTGGGTCACTGGGCAGCTAAATTCCATTTCATCCCAAATGTGCTGTACCATTTGAAGTGGGATATTTTTAGCACTGTTATCTGGCCTTTAAATCCATACTTACTGTACTCTATAGCCCTGAGACACAACGGGAAAGTGGGGCAACAATTCCACAACCATACTTTTTTTTTTTTTTAAAGTCTTTGCTTTCAATGCAGTTTTTTACACCATGACATATGTAAAATAAACCACACAAGTTGGAAGTTTAGGGAGAAATTAATCTGATTAATGACAAAAGCAAGAATAAATTCCTCAAGCCTTTTCTGACAGGACAGTAGGCAGATGATGTAAATAAAAGAAGCAAAGCAAAATGAATAAATAGGCTAAAGCTCCTTCTACTGTTGCTCTCATCTGTTGTGGTAATGGTAACTGCAAGTGTCTAATTAAAATGTAAACTTAATCTGCTCCTGCCTGGGTAATAATAAATGCCCTAGTTTATGTACGCATCTGTGTACACACACTTGTAAACTTGCATCATGGGAAATGCAAATAATTCAAATGGAACAGCTTGTACTAATAAGTAATATGAGGACACAAGTTGTCCTCACCGTGTGCATAAACACAAGCAGATACAGGATACTTGTGAAGAATACAATTGTGTGTGAGTTCAAATTGTGAGATTGTCAATCAAAGCGATTCCCTTTAAATGAAAACGCCCTTTCTTCACTTTCTGCGAAAACTGCACAAAGTGGAATGACTGAACAAAGCAAAGCTTGTAATGTCTTTTGTGAACACCATTTGTTGTGTTATACTATTGGATTACTACTAATGAGGAACCACACAGAAGTGAATGCCCTGTTGTTATGTAAGAGATTAGACATGCTCGAACGCCACAATGGAGGCCACGGGAGGCGACGCCTCTGAATCAACTCGTGCTATATTTAACCGGGGATTAAAATCCTGTAATGATGAGTTTTTGGAACGAAACCGCTTCTCAAGTATCTTAAGAACAACCAAGTCAGCAGTTCTTTCTGTTTTTTGTTTTTTTTTAAATCTACTTTTCAATACTTCCTGTATGTGACATCTGTAAATTAATTTCAGTTCAGTCAAATTTAAAAAATAATGGTCCACACAAAGCATAGTTCAAAGGATCACTGATAACATACAACAAAGTATCATACAGTACATTATGTCTTCATTGTATATTATTCACTGGAATGGTATTTGTGTGCCGTCATGATGACTTAGCATGACCACAAACACAGCATGATGTCGCAGCCTTGATGTATTTCAGGTGAGAGATTTTTCCCATCCAGGTGAGTTGAGAGGTAAGACTCCTCAGTGCTACACTAGCATGTTAGTGTGCATTTATCTTATTTACATTTATATTTCCTTTCCAACCCCCAAGTAGTGACAGTACTCATTGTTTTACTGTAGAAAAGTAGATGACATAAGCATCATTTTTTGGCAATTGACCATCATACATTAATTCTGGAGTGCAGCCAAAGGGGTGACTGTGATATATTTCTCTGCTGTGTTTGCTGTATCCGTAGTAGCTGCGGCGCACAGGAAAAGCATGCTATCGCCTCAGTGCTGTCTGTCAGGAAAAGTAATACCCGTCAGTGGCTAAGATAAGGCACATTAATTATTGTTTCCCCAGCAACATAATCAAAAATGGGCTATTTCCTCTGCATCTTCACTGCTACTCCTCTGCTACTTTCTGCTCTTTCCAAGCCTGATTAGATGAGAAAAGACCTTTTTACACATCACCTTAAGTCTCAGTGCTACACTTTGGTTGTGGTAGCATTTGTAAGTTAATAACTCTTCACTGACTATTCACCAAAGAGAGGAGGTTAACATATATTGACCAGTCAGGAATATAGATGAGCCCCCTGAGGTAAAAGTCAGAGGCTGGATTACTGTGAGAGAACACAGCTCTAATTGGTCTCGAGGGCTTTTGCAAGTAAACAGGAACACAGTCTTGAATGTTCATTTGTCCAAACAGGCTAATTACTAGCCTAGCTGTGTGCATCCTTCCATCCTACAGTGGTGAATTTCTGTGTAAGCTAGCTATTTAGCCTCTCTGCACTCGATGAAAATGAATGCACATTGCTCAACAATCATTTTATGGACTTATTTGTACCAAAAGATCATAGATTCATTCTGGCATTCATCAAATGATCCCACTGAATTCAATAATTCCCCAAAACTCACAAACACACACAAGCACACTCATCACTCTTTGTAGACGAACGTGCACATACGCAAGCATCCCCCCTCGCACACCTTGCTGACACTTGATGGATTGAGAATGTTCTCAGAGCAAACATAGTTCAACCCATTGCGTCATTTCACTTCATTTCAGGAGTGGAATGTGTGCCCGTCACCCTTCACCTCACCTCATCGGCAACCCAACACCACCCTACTGACCCCTGAGATGCTTTATTTTCACTCATATTTTTAGATATCCCATTGGGCTTTGCACTTCCCTGCGGGAATGACCACCTGCTGCGAACATCCATCAGCCAAAGCAAGTCTAAGCATATCGTGTCATCAGATGAGAAAGGCATAAATTAAAATGTTGACACACTGTTAGATTAGCTGTGCTTTGCAGTTATTTACAGATTTTTATGTCAGGGGGTCACTTTAACACAATATTACAAGGTTAATCCCAGATTTATAGCATGTCTAGTGGAAAATTTAAGCATAAAGTCCACCTGAAATCTGACCGTGAACTCCTCAAAAGTGTGTCTGTATGCTAAAACCTTTGAGAGGACAATCATCTGGGTACAGGTTAGTGCCCTTGCAATTTTTATTTCACAACACATTTGTTTTCTCACTCAACCCATGCATACTTAAGGAAATCCTTGTGGGATACTAGCTGGTCTTGTGGCTCAACCTTTTAGCAATTGTCTGTGTCAGCAGCATAATGCACACTCAGTGTTTGGTGCTGTGTGCGCAGATGGAAACCCGAGGGACTTTAGCTTTAAAAGATGACCGTGAAAACAACAGCAGCAGAGCCCATTGTCATTAACTGCTGATGAAGATACTGAAGGCCAGCTGCTCAGTTATACACTAAGCACAGAGTATAAAACATAAGATTAATTATTTGAACTTTAGTTGAATCAAAAATGGCTATCTCACTTTTTGCACCTGTTGAACACATACAAAAAAGGCATGTTCCCACCTTATCAGGGTTCTCGTTACATAACAAGTGGTCACTCTGGTCTGAGATACCATCAGGTGTTTGTGTATTGCTTCTCCCTCTCCAAACACCGTTATAAAAAGGACTGTCCTGCATTTCATCTCACTGAGACTCCAACATGCTATCCCCTTACTTTCCCTGATGCTCTTATCCAGAGCGATTTAGAAGGACTATAAAGGACAGGTTTAGCCTCCTGCTCAAGGACAATAGAAGAGTCATGCTTCAACCATCAGTTTGGGGACAGGATGTTTAGCCAGTAGGTCACTCTATTAGGACAAAGCAATAACTCTAGACCTCACAGCCTATAATCCAGTGCCTACTGTGCCATCTCATGCCAAGGCAAACACGCCGGAGGGGAAACTAGTTGCAGTTAGAGACTAATAATCGAACTGTCTGGCTCCCCGACCCTCAGCCTACAGTCCCTGCCAATAATATTTCCGTTGCTGCATTTTGATAATGGCTACAATCAAAGTTCAAAGAGAGTTCATGCCTGCCCTTGATAAACATTGCTCGATATTTACTGTGGTACTTGGCAGAGGTAGCGGTACTGTCGGATGCTGGGTGGTGTGCTGTACACACCGTCCTCCTGAAGAGGCTGGCGAGAGGAATTCAATAGGACCGAAAAAGGGAGTGGCACCATGTGCTGCACATTCCAAAGGGTCTCCGACAGAGGCGAGGAATGTTGATGCTGGACTTGGTCACATGGCTTTACAAGACTAAACACATCCCCTTCTTCAGACAAAGATGCACCCATTGTCCAGACTGTGGTCATACCTGTAAAAATGCTACACATGCACAAGGCTCACGTTCTACAGTGAGAATCATATTAAGAGAGTCATAGAGTCATCTTTCATCAAATTCTTGCATTTTCCATTAAAAAAGTCATTTTTGACACCCTTTGGTGTTATTGTTGCCCATGTTCAAGGTGCAGTGTGTAGAAATTAGCAGAATATAACGGAACGTACTTGGCAGAAATGGGACATAATATTCATAAGCATGTCTTAATTAGTGTATAATCACCTGAAAATAAGAATTATTGTGTTTTCGTTACCTTAGAATGAGCCCTTTATATCTACATGGGAACGGGTCCTCTTCAGTGGAGCCTGCCATGTTGAGCTGCCATGTTTCTACAGTAGCTCAGAACAAACAAACCAAACACTGGCTCTAGAGAGGGCCTTCACAGTTTCGTGGCCACCATAGGTTCTCCTACACGCTTGGAAGGGAAGGGGGAGGGAGGGGTATTCAGTTTGTTGAAATCTGCAACCTCACCACTAGATGCCACTAAATCCTACACACTGCACCTTTAAGAGATAATTTTGTAATACATATATACTAGATTTTGTACTCAGGAGGTGCAAATTTCCCTTTTAGCCCATGGTGGCTCAGGTGGTCACGGGTGAAATTACTTGATATGCTCTTTAAGGGATTTAACTTTGTCTGCTGTTCAGTGATTCCACAGGTGGAGTTAGATCATGGAGATGGTCTGCAACAAACTGGAAAAAAAAAAATATCTGGAATTTTTGACCTTCTCCATTGCCTCAGGTTTTCTTTGGTTATTCAAATATCAGCCTTGGTTATGAAGCAGTATTAAAGACAGTAAAGAGACACATAAGTGTTTTAAATAGCTGTTATATTTCTCACACTTGTTACATTCAAGAAAATAAATATGTACATATAGACATAGAAAACACATCTTAGTAACATTACTCATTAAAAGCAGTTAGCACTGAGAGCAAAAAGCTAGCATGTTAGCTTGATGATACTAGCTGCAACATGCAAAAAAGACGATGTAAGACAACATAATATATCCTCAATGAAGTATAAATAACTGAAATTCAAAATTTTGCTAAAAATACCTATCTAGAAGAACCCAAAGACTTTAAAATAAAGACCAGGCTAAATAGGCAATTATTTTTTTATGTTTAACTGAAGAAAACAGTTAACTTTCTGTACATCATCTGTGCTTCTCTTGTGCAGACTGCTGGTAACTTTCAGTCAGTCAAGTCTGTTTGCTTGAGCCCGTTATCTCAAAGATAAATCCCTAAGTGCTGTAGTAATAAACAGAGAGACAGATAAGAAGTGGGCACAACTCATCAAGCAGCTCTCCCATCAATCGCAATCCTTCGACTGGGCATAGCCAAAAGGTGAGAGACACATCAGTCAAGCCGCTCATGTCAGTGAAGCAGATTTGATTTGTCAGGCGGTGTAACCTTGAGCTGTGTTACAGTGGCTCACATGTATCTTTGGCCTCTCACACGATGCAATAAGTGATGGGTTTGCATACGACTATAGCACACAGACACAGCATCATTCACTCAAGTGAGCCTTCAGTGTGGCACAGACCAACTCACTGTGAAATTATTACCTGGGGGCATGTTGTGGAATATGTTAGAGATTTGCATGTCCAAAAATGCAAAAGCCTCAAGAAAGACTAAAACTGATTTTATTCGCTGTTTTAGCAGCAGGAAATGAAATTTAAATGTAAAAAAAAGCAGAAAAAATACTGTTGGACTTGTTGCATTCCACACCATTTTATTGAGCAAAAATGTATGTCTGCAAGATAAAATATTCTTATGCACATTAATATACAAATTCCATTTATTCCAGTAGTCTCTGCCTACTGTTCAAGATGATTAATTTATTTCTGAGTGCAGAGCAATTTTTAACATCCCTGGAAAACTAAGGGATACTACATACATGGTAACTCGAACCAGCACAGCCCAACGGGATGCTTTTTCTCACCCTGACTCTGTTCTGACCGAAACGCTACCCTGTCCACAATAACCTCGGGTGCAGCAACTAAGTAGACAGCATCTCTGTGTGACTTCATTATGGGTTCAAAGGTCTTCTGACTCAGGGATGAGCAGAGGCTCAAGGGAAATTGTAGGGAGGGTGACTGAACCGCCTGCCGACACCCACCCCAGAGCAGATCTGTTGAAGGAGGGTCGGTTTACCACTATGTCCCCCTGGAGTTCGGGGTACTCAGGGAGGGGCTCCACCTGCAGGGTCTTGATGGGATCAGGTCTGGGTGTCTTGCTGAAGCCACCGAACGGGGTTGCCACCCTGGAGGTGACGGAGTGACAGTGTTAACAGTAGCCGTCATGTGCTAATGAGAGGAACTGCAGTGACAGTTGAAGTGATGCAACTAATTAAAAGGAAGCAAAGACTTTGACCAGGGGACATATTCTAAGAGATAGCTGCTCAGAGAAAGAAGCACACTACATTATGACTTATATGAAGGACAACACTTGTTTTGCTCACTCTGCAGTTTTTAATCACCTTTTCCACCTGTGAGGTTCTTACCTGTTAAAACTTCTGTACCCTGGTAGGTCTGGTTGGGGCTCCGGCTCAGGCATTTGAGTGATGAGAGTGTCAGCCAAGGTCGGGTCATTGATGATAGCCTGTTCCCAGGGTGAGTGGTAGGACTTTGGTATAGCTGTAGCATTGAACTTCTCTGGAGGGATGTCTTTTAAAGGACCTCCATACCCTGAGTAGGTTATACAACACAGTGATTAAACATAATGCTTGTCTGATACACAGCAGGCATTATTTTTCTTTTTTTAATTATTTTTTTAATTATTTTATTCTCAGTTTACTTTCTTGGTATGTCTATTCATTTATGTAAGAGTGCTCGTGTCAGGGTTGGACATTTCTCCACACATGGCCAGTGATGAAGTGAAAATTAAAAGCCAAATTCTAAACTAAATCTATTTAACAGAAATAGCAAACATATCCAAAAAAAAAGCTGATGAAAGAACAGTCAGATGGTCATGAGTAAACTGTAAGAGTGTATGTATCTTGCTCACCATATGATTTTGTACTAAAGTTCAAAAATGCCATCTCTTACTGGCATTTAGTTTAGTTAAAGTTGCTTGTTTTAGCTTTAAAGCACTGGTTATTACATAAAATCTAATACATCAGTTATTTTGTTTCTTTTTTTGCATGATAGAGAGAGAAAGAAAGAGAAAGTGTGTGTGTGTGTGTGTGTGTGTGTGTGTGTGTGTGTATAACGCAATCATATCAATTTGAGTGTGTCAGATTGCAACACCCCCTACTGTTTTTTCTTTAGCCCTGTATTCCTCGTCAAAGATCACAGCAAAACAAATCAAGGGGCAGCTTCCCTGTATGTGTGTGTGTGTCTGTGTGTGTACCCAGCTGCATGTACGTCTCCCTACATAGTCTATGTGTGTTGATGGGAGAGGCCTATCCAAAACACTATCCTTCAAACCCAGCGCTTCACTCAGGGGGGCTTGCAAGCTCGAGCATTACATAACACGGGGCGTTGTGTCACGTCCTAACCTCTCACAATGAACAATCCCCCTTCCTGAGTTTATGTTTTGCCCTGAGGGGGAAGCAGGAGAGACCAAACAGACCTGTAGGGAAGTTTACGATTTTGGGGGGGACTCGATTACAAAACATTGTATAAAAGATTTTCTGAGGCCATGGAATATTGTTTTTATGGCTGGATGTTTGGCTGAATTGAGATTTTTGTGGGAAAGGACTGTCACACACCCAGCTCTACGCTCTCACTGTGAAGATGAAAGAAGGTCCCAAAAAAAAAAGCTCTGAAAAGACAGAGAAGAAGACAGAAGTCTGGCTTTTTCTACATAAATGTTTTTCCTTTCTCTCTGAAAAATCTATCTTCAAATGTGGCAACATTTAGGCAAACATGGTCCAATAACTAAAAACGCATCTGACATTTCGCTATGCTTTGGTTTCAAAATGGAACAAAACAATCCAAATGCAAAACTATGTAAAGTTATTACCACTTTCCTGCTTAAGCTTTACACACCTTCAATATATTTTCTGCCAAATGTCTTGTCTTATTCAAGCTTTATTAGAATCTAAAGTCCTGCCTATATATCAGTATAGTCTGGTTAAAAAATGTACCAGTACAGGCACATGGAACATGCACCCCTGGGTAGATGAGTGTGCTATTTTAAGAGTTCTTACCATTTGATACCTAATGCACTTTGGCCTGATTTCTGCTACAGCTGGAGTGACATCACTCAGACACTGAGGGGTGGTGTCTGATCCTGAGGTCCAGAAATAACACCCCACCCCTGTGTGGACATACTCATCCTTAAGTCAGTATTGGTTTTGTGTCAACTGGGCAGAATTCAGACACGAGGAAGGATGTGAGTGCAAAGCTGATGGTATCAGTGGCACCGGAGGCAAACAGGAAACACTTCTCATGGGGTAAAACTCAACAACCTTTTCTAAAAGATGGTCAAAGCTGATTGTAACGAGGAGGGGTAAGAAAAAAAAAAGTGGAGAGTGAGAGAATTAGGGGAATGTGGAGGAGTGGACATGAGACAAAGAGTGGGATGAAGATAGAAAGAATGGGACAGGAGGGAGACAGGCAGGGCAGAGAGAGAATAAAAAGACAAACGTGTAATCATATTCTGCCTGAGGCCAGCAGATTCCAGGCAAGACGAAAATGTTTTCCTACGTGATCAAAGCCCGCGTGAGTACAAACAATGAAAAGCAGTTGAATCCTTATCAAAACACGGCACATCCAGTGCTTTGTGGAGAGCACATCCACACAGTCTCTCCACCAGGAGGAAAATAGTTTACAATGTGCTGTACATTTAATATGTAAGCATATTTTTGAAAAACTGCACGCCTTAAGTGGAATTTTGCAAAGAAAAATCAAAGTCTATCCCGGCTAAAACAGACTACTCAGGACAAGATTTTGTCATTGATATAATAAAGAGAAACTAATAAGTGGAACTAATAAGGTCATTGAGTTGAACAGAGCTCATCATGTTTGTTGACCTAACTTTAGCTACAGTATATCACTGCTGCAATGTTTTTGGGTCCTTGAAATGTGTTGGTGTTCCAGTACGCTGTATCACCAGTGTTACCTACCCGGGGCGATACTGTCTGGATTTGGCTCCGTTGTTGTTTCTGGTATGCAGGCCTGATCAACACCCAAGTTGTCCTCACCACTGTGGCTGTCCACAGCATGCTCATTCTCAGCTTGAGAAACCACTGTGTTCTAAACAAAGGACAGAGAAGATGTGTTAGGCTTCAAAAAAACTCTGAAAATGTGTTTAGATTGAAAGTCCATTCTTTATCTTGGAAACAGTAGTTGACCAAACAGTCTCACCACAAGATCTATTGAGCTTTCAATCATAACACAAGACCTTCCTCGGGAAATGGACTAGCCCAGTTGTCATTTTAATTTTCTAAGCAATTTAAACCTGTATTAACTTTTTCAAATTAAGGAACAATTATGTTTATGGCCACATGAGGGCAGCAGAAACAAGCTGTAAAACAACACTGACATGGTGAACTTGTTTGCAAATAGTTACTAATTTCACCTCCTGCATATACAGAAGAAACATTTGCATTCATTTGGAGTTTCTGGCCACATGATGAATTTCCAAAATTCACTCTTCTTTTAGCTCTGTTTCCTTCTCCACCAACTCCTGAGTGAAAATCTGTCTCTTAAGCTGCTAAATGTTCCACTTTCCTCACTAGCTAGTCACTAATTTTGTCTGGCTGCTGTTTGGTGCTGGGCAGGGAGCCTACAGTGGATTTATCAGCTTTCTGCTGCTGCTGGGAAACGACTCTGATGAGAATAGTGAGAGTGAATGGAAAACCAAAACAATGTGCTGAAAGATGCTAAAATACTTAGCAGAGCTGAGCAAACAAAAACTGCAGACACAGGTGATAATTCCATTGTTAGTATAAAAATATTGATTACAGCTCCTTTAAAGACTTTTTATCCATGTTGGCTTAAAAAAAGACAGATATGGACAAAATCCATCTGCTGAGAAACATGTGATAAAATTGAAAGCTCCAGGACAGCTACCAACATAGATGAGAAAAGTACTTAAAGGACCAGTGTGTAAGATTTAGTGGCATCTAGCGGTGAGGTTGCAGATTGCAACTAACTGAATACCCCTCCCCCCCTCCTTGTGCAACTCCATGGAAGACGAACTGCTCCCTAAGTGGATATAAAGGGCTCATTCTAAGGTAACAAAAACACAATGATTCTTAGTTTCAGGTGATTATACACTAATTAAAACATACTTATGAATATTATATCCCATTTCTACCAATAGATCCCCTTAAATCCTACACACAGGGCCTTTAATATGCTCAGAAAAATTGAAAATTGAAAATCCTCAGTTCCATGATATGTGAGCAAACTTTTTCTGCTGAGGAAGATTGTGTAATACAAATGATAGCTCCACAGCTGCTACTAGGTGGTCCTTGTGGAAAGAATTTGTTGTCAACAATTGACCTCATGACACAGGGGACTATTTCATACACCCACCAATGGCAAGAATAATCAACTATATTAGTTTTTTGACATGTTTAGATTTATTGAAATATATGAAAAATGTGATTTGCATGTGCAGTAAATTATTGCCAGCAGATAAATTCTTTGCTTGACCATTTTTCCTCAACATGAGAAACACTGTTTTCTGGGCTTGGATGAAATGTACTGCAGCCCAAGGATTTCAGCTTTCATCCCTCTGAAAGATATTTATGATGATTTACTCCAGGACTTCCTCAGGAAATGTTGACAACTTGAAACAAAATCCCTCCATCGCCCCAAGCAATAAACAAACCAGAGATATGTGAGTCCTTCTTACTTCAAAGATGAGGGGAAAAACTTCCCTGGAGCATAATAATTATTTTATCTAGAATTCAAGAGGGCAGTGAAAAGCACACAAGGTCACCACACAACTAAATGAAAGAGGATATAACCAGTGCTGCTAATTAATTAGATATAGCCAAGAGAAACTTTGTTAGTTTATCTTGATTCAATTTTACTGAGAGCCTCGCTACATAAACTGCTTTATGGGTGACCAGGTCGGGCTAAGATAAGTGCTGCTGAGAAAAGAAAACACTGACTTGGCACACTGCCCATCTATACACAAAGGGACATTAATAAAACTACTTATGACCCGCTAGAACACTTTCACAACTATTCTCTGCCACTCTGTGTCTATAGCACAAGTCAAATAAACACTTCAAGTGCTTAATCTTGCCTACAAGTATTTTGTCAAGATGTGAAATGTTGTGTTCTAAAAGCTGATCATATTCCAGGCCAATGGGCGGCACTATGTCACCGCTGTTATGGTACTTGATAAGAAAAAAAGACAGGAAGTATTGCAGTGTGTGGAGCTGTGAAATGCTCGCCAGTAAAATATGGAACGTTATCCTGTGGCCAGTGCTTCTTTTTAGGTGCTTTACTACAAATACGTAACAAAATTGGTGACGAGGATGGTTGTGGCTACTACGCCTTTGCCTCCCACTTTCCTACAATGTCTGGGAGAACCTGCAATACCATTTGAAACAAAGCTGGAAATCTTTGAAAACTACCTACTTGTGATTGATGTGGAAGGAGCCAAAAGCGAGCTGTACTACTGCACAGCATCACAAACGAAGTACAGAGGGTTTTCTATACCTTGAATGAAACAGGTACCACCTACAATATGCAAGCATATTTTGTACAGAGGGCAAATGTCATTGCTGAGTTTCGTCAATGAACACAGAGACATGATGAACCTATGGCACAATACATCTCCGCACTATGTGAGATGCTTGCATTGCGTGAATTCGGAAATGCAGAGCAAGATATGCTACAATAGAAGAAAGCTGCTTCACATTGCCAATCAAGTGGAATTGGCCGCACGGAATGCCATTGCACTTTCAAAGTGCCAAAACGCTGCCAAAGAGGGAACAAAAACGCTCCAACAGCACAAGTAACCAAAGAAAAGGTGAAGCAAAGTCTGAACATACATGCAAATGTTATAGATGACTCAGACAAGCACCTGGCAAATTCCACAAAATGCCCTGCTGCAGACAAAATATGCAAATCATGTGGACAGACTGGGCTCTTTGCAAAAAATGTGCCACTCAGATCAAAAAACATGAGATGAGGGAGGTTGTTATTAACTTGCGAGGTAGCTGAATTCGCGAGATCATGAGATCATGACATCATAAGATCATGAGATCATGCGAGAATCCATCTTGTCAGGCTTCAAGTTATGTGCTTGTGTCTGAACCACTGGTGGTATCCAGCTGCCTCGCAAGGTAAGACAGTGATAGACAGATGGTTCATCCAATCACCTGCCAATTATTTTTTGAAAGTGCCTGCCCCTTTTCCAAACAGTTTCCATGGACAACTTCTCAGATGGTTTTGTGTAACAAACCATCTGGCACGTCAGGTTAAGTTTGTTATCCCTGAGCTGACTGTGCTATTTCTGAAAGATACTGTCCCAGTAGAGAGGAAAATAACGTGCACTGTAGAATTAGACACATTTTCTAATATGCAGCCATTCTATTCTAAGCCTGCTATGTGAAAAACTTTCTGCATGAAGTCAAAATGAGAGATGATGTGAAACCTGTGCAACAGAAATTGAGGAGATTGCCCTTCTCTGTCAGAGATGATGTTTCTGCAGAGTTAAAATGTCGATGTCATCAAGAAGATCGACGCATCTCCCTGTGTGTCGCCAGTCGTTGTGACTTAACGGAAGAACTCAGGGAGAATATGGATGTATACAGACCTCAAGGAGCCCAACAAGACTGTAGTGACTGATTGCTTCAACTATGATATTGTCCACAGGCCCAGTGCTCAGAACCATGCAGCAGACTGCCTTTCCCACTTGCCAATGCCATATGAACAGGACTTCTCCCCAGACATGGAACCAGAGACTGTTGCTGCTGTTTCCACCCTTCTGACTGCTCTTCCCATGTCTGACTTCACAGATGTTTGCTCTTCCTGCCCAGAGTGACCCAAGCTACACACCTACATTACCAAAGGGTGGCCTGCATCATCCAAAGGCCT
This sequence comes from Thunnus thynnus, assembly GCF_963924715.1. NCBI lineage: Eukaryota > Metazoa > Chordata > Actinopteri > Scombriformes > Scombridae > Thunnus > Thunnus thynnus. Next base: position 10,655,778 of record NC_089538.1, on the reverse strand, counting down.
GCCTGCAGATATGGTGCCTTACTACCAGGTTAGGAATGAACTGTCCATGCACAAATCACTTTTTCTGAGAGGGAGTCACAGAATAGTGGTGGTCCCTTTGCCTGATGGACCCTGGCAAAAGATTGTTGGCCCTTTCGAAGCTGGCACTGCTGATTGCAAGTTCGCTATTACCATGGTGGACTACTATTCAGAGTGGTCAGAGGTGTGTTTTGCTCCACAGAACACTATTGCAGTGATTAGCTCTATGAGATCTGTGCTTAGCCAAAAGGGAAACCCCATGGCTGTGGTGACATATAATGGCCCACAGCTAACCTCCTCAGAACTGTCCTCTTTCCTTGAAGAACAAGCGAGCACAGAAGCCTCACTAAAACCACTATTGACATAGTCTGCTGTACTTTATTAAACAAGCAACAAGTAAAGAAAGTTTAAGAAGCAGCTAAAGAGGTTTTTCTTCGGTAAAAGCCTGCAAAATATCTAATCAGTAACTTTTTCTCTCTTTGGTTTTGTGAAATTTGTAGCTTTAAGCATTTGGTAAACGTGGTCATTGATGCTTGTTTGTATGTATGTATGCATGTGTAAATAAGTGTATATGCGTGTGTTTATGTTTGCATATATATATATATTGTATGTATACACATAGAGAAGGATGTATAAGGAGAGTTTCACATGGTTGCGTTGAAATTGTATTGGTTTTTGTAATGTTGATACGGTTTTAATTGGGGTGAGGGACGGGGTTAGTGCTGTAATTGCATCTATGTATGCATGTATGTAAAAGCATGTGTATACATTTATGTTCTTAACGTGGACCCCAGGAAGAGTAGCTGTTGCCTTGGTAACAACTAATGGGGATCCAAATAAACAATAAGATCTTAGAGTTTTCTTGTCGTATGGTTTTTGTACATACAAAACTAATTATATGACATGGTATCTTATTTTCTTTACTTTTGGACAGAGCCAGGCTAGCTCTTTCCCCCTGCTTCCATTTTTTAAGCTAAGCTAAACTAATCGTCAACTGGCTCTTGCTCCATGGTTAACTGTGGTTAACTAATGAAAGTGGTATCAATCTTCTCCTTTAGCGATCAACAAGAAAACAAATAAGCAATTTTTTTAAAATGTTGAAAAAATCCTATTAGACACAATTTAGAAAGAGCTGACTCAATAAAATTTAAGTTTTCACTGCACAGTTTCTGCTTACATTCAACTGCTTGTTGTTTTCATTCTGGATGTTCTCAAAAGTGTATTTTTCTGAGCGCTTCTGGCGCATTTTGAAGAGACGGGAGCCCCGGTTGGAGGCAAGAGATAGCTCCTCCAGCATAATGTCCTTAGGCACGCACATTTTCTTCCCCAGATCCATGTCTTCATCTGGACATAGAGACACACACAGAGGATTAAAGAGATTATATGCACATATACAGTATATACTTGTGCATTGATCAGACTTCTGTCAAGACAAATTTCTTTTTCTATACTCCCACCAATATGATCTGATTGAACACAAATTATATTACGCAGAGAAAAAAAAACCTTGCCACAAAAAAGCACTCTACATGGATTGCTGACTTGGTGTTACTGCCAATATGATAAATGAGGAATTATCTTCCCATGTAATCCACTCGTGTCCAGTGCTTGTTTTGTGGTTAGCACTGCGTGCTAGCTACTGCATGCTGATCATGGAGATGTCACCGGCCAAGTGTGAGACGTATAATTTGCCAGAATATCTTTCAGCTGTCAGTAGCCTTCAGACCCTCCCCATCCCAGAGAGCCACACAGTTGTCCTCGCCTTGAAATAGCGTGTTCAAAGGACAACGACAAAGGGATTAGTTACTTTGGTCCATAAAAGTATTCATTTGCTTATTTATAGTCAGGGTCGTAGAAGGGAGGGTTGGCAACCACTGCCCTAGCAAATGGTTGGCTCATACCTTCTTTAAAGTGAATCTGGCAGTGTCCAGCGCATGCTGGTTCTTACAGTAGAGTTAATATGTGTGGGCCTTAAGTGTGTACTGTAAGTAATGGTGTTAAATCCATGTCTATGCTGATATGTGTGATAAAAAAGTGTAGGAAGGGGCTGAAAGGAGCAGGATGTGAGGAGGAAGAGAAGATGAGCTGGAAACAGAGGCAAAGAACTGATGCAACAAGAGAAAGAGAGAAAAACTGTAGGAGTTCAAGGATTAGACAACAAAGTACAGAAGAAACGATGTGGCTACCTTCCTCGGCTTGAACCTCCCTGCAGATTGCTGCCGCCTGCATTTTCCTCTCCCTGGTCGTCATGGTGGAGAACTGTGACATGGCTGCCCCCTGGGAAGCCAGGGGTGAGGAAAAAAGTCACAGGAGACAGCGCACATCAGTACAACCTGTTCAAACACACGATGAGACACAAAAGCAAGACAACACGGCTGCATGTTGGCCATCGATTGCCCAACATCAAGCATCCACACCACGCACAAAGACCCGCCGAAGCAGATAGAATTTATTGGGGCAGTGAAAAGGGCAAAGTTAGCACATCCCTTTAAATAACCTTGGGCCGTTAAACGCCAAGCACATGCTCTTCAGACATGGCAGCCAGCTGTGTCAGGGGTCTGGGAATCAATATGTTTGAAATTACCCAAGTGGGCTGAAAGGACACAGATCGAGAACATAGTGCTGTCACAGCAAACACGTGAGTCTACGGATGAAATAGCACAATGGAAAGTTTACAACAACGCGTCAGTGAACACAACACAAATGTTTAATTCCAATCCAAAGTACCTCTAACAAGGTTTCCTGATGGAACAAAGGAACACCATGCAAATCACTTCATCATTCGATTTCAGCTCACCAGATAAGAGACAAGTTTGTAGAGTTAATTCTCAGCTCCCATAAATCAACTTCAGAATCTTGTTATCATTTTTGATTAAAAAACATTAAGTGGAAGACAAACATAAAACTTTTTTTATGAATACTTGTATGTTGTCAACATCAGGATATGTACACATAAAAATGTCAAGCAATAACACAAAAAAGGAGATGCATTTACCAAAAACATTCAAAAATAGATATAAAAAATTATATTTTAATTATGACACATGACAAGCTGTGTGATTGACGGGAAAATGTGTAGAGAATGAGTGCACTGAGAGTCATGCTTGATTTCAAGTGCAAGTGTCACATGATGATTGGACAGCAAAACCACAGCACACCTGTGGAGAGGCCAGAGTGATGGCTTACCTGTCCTGAAGGACCCTCAGGGGAGTCTCAAGTTGTGCCTGTCTCCTCTGGGTAGGAAGTCAGAAAGGTGAGAGGCGAGAGGGTCAGACTGGGTAGTGCAACCTGTGTGGGTGCTCGCGCTCCTCAGGACTGGAGCTTGTCGTGGGGAAGGGTGCAGGCGGAGGGGGCTGCTGCCTGACCCGGCTGACTGAGTGACTGAATGAGTGGGTGGGGTGGGTGTCAGTTTGTCTGTTGTCATTGGTATTTAGTTCACAAGCGGAGGGGTGACTAAATTTAGAGCGCTGCCACTACTGCTCGCTTTGCCCTCCATCTATCTATCTCTCTGCCAGTATGATTACAGTAGCAGGATGATCTATATCAGTGATTCCCAACCAGGGGTAGGCTACTTCTGCAATTGCTAGGGGGTATGTGGAAAGATTGTGGAGTAGCATAACTAATTTGATAAAATAAAATAGAATTTACAATTTGATTGAAAATATATATCCACATATTAAGTCACCTATAACAGCAGATCAATCTTGTGACTAGTGTGTGAACAACTTAGTGAGCAGAGTATTTAAATGGATAAACAGTTGAAACTAGCTAAAAGTATAAACAGTTGCAGATATCTTAAAGTATACATAAATGGTTAATAGCCAATCGCTAAGTGTAATGGATAAACACTTAACAGTTAGTTAAAAGTAATTGATAAACTGTTGTAATGGTTAGGTAAAAAGTAATGGTTAAACAGTTGGAATAGTTGGGTAAACATAATGGTTAGAACAGCTAAAAGTAATGGATGAAATAATGAGATACAAGTAATGGACCTATGGTTGAAACGTCCGTGCTAGTAACACAAACGTATTAACTGACCTAAACATTAGTCTGTTTGTTTGAAAAGTATTTTAACACCTATTATTATGTCCACATATTATATTATTAATAGTTACATAATACCCAGTTTAAAATCAATTCAAATAGAGACATTTGGAAAATGACTGCTGTTGTTGTTGAAGGGGTAGCCTACTTATCTTTGACAGGACTGTGGGGGTACAGTTATTTGACATGAAAGGAACCAATAATAATTATCAGGATTTTTTTCTTTTGGGAGCCAATGGTCTACATGACTCCTATATGGCCTTGCTACTATCACCTCTTCAATAAAGGCAGGCCTAGATAAAATGGACACATAATGACTCTTGGAAACTACTGACAAAGCTTTAAAAAAAAAAAAAAAAAAAAGTTGTTTCAGCTACAATTGTCTTTATCAGCTCTCCAGAATTGCAGTGCTCAGCCAACAACAAATATATTCCGTGGCATCCAACATGGGAACACGGCGCCCTCAGGGCATGCAGACCAATCAGATACTATTTGTTTTAAATGCCAACATGTGATATAGAAGAGACCAAGGCTTAATAGGGTTTACTCACCTTATAATCCAGTCACTATGTTTTAATTGACCTTGCTAAATTTAATTTACCCCCTATATATTTTTTATTTACTTGGTACAAGAGAGAAATAAAGGGAGTCAGGTTGAATTTGCAGCACCCAGCAGGGCAGGGAAGGAAAAGGTGGCAAATTAAAAGCAGCAAGTTCATGGACATACTGCAGTGCCTGGCATATAGAAAATGCCAGCAACCCCATACACAAAATGGAATATTTTAAAACTATGTGTGTTGGGTTTTATGACGCAATATTCATATTCTGATTCAAGCTCCACCCTTTAAATAGCATTCAAATCCCATTTCGTTACAGTGTTTTCCAAATCTAAATTGGTAGGGAAATAATTTCTGTTTATCATTTCCCTCTGTGTCTTTATCTCTCATTCTCTAATGGCTCAGCTACAGAAGGTACCCACTGTTATTATGTAACTGGTGGTCACCATGGGAACAAGTCCCCACCAACCCCCCTCCCAAGCCCCTTCGCTGGATATGGAGAGAGTGACTATTCAAGACAACACATCATATAAAAAGCCTCATGGGATGGTACAGCAAGCAACAAATGGCCCAGAGCAGAATATTTTATGCTTGGAATAGAGAGCAAAAAGCACAAACACACAGTTCAATTTGTGAAATAGTGCTATTTGGTTGTATTTATTTTGTAAAATGCTTTATGTGAATCCATATCTGAAATAGTTTGGAAAAGAAATTGATTACTGGTACTGTATTATGACCATAATAAGTATCATTCGAATGGAAGCAATACAGTGGCATTATCACACATACAATATACAGTAGCACGTCAGTATGCTCAGTGATTCAATTGAGACACAACATAATGCTGTGTGATACATCTTATTTACGTTAATGAGATTGCTTGGTGAGAATCACATTAGGACTTTATGTACACTCTGTGAAAACACCAAACTAGCTTTAATCTTTGGAGATGATAACGAATCAGCAATCTATAGCAAAAGCCCAAACCAAACACAAGCCCATTCATTCTATAAGCAACTTTCCTAGTGCCATCATGCTATCATAAACTAAAACAATATTTTGCATGTTCATAATTAGGATTCTTCAGCATTCCCCAAATTAACTTTGACTCAGCAAAGACACCCAACAAACAGCAAAACTACATTCTCCCTCTACATAGGGTGTCTCACTTTTTCATATACTGTACAGCAGGCAGCAATTAAACAGTTACAGTAAAGGAGGAAAAGGTCTAACTGTAGAAAAGATGCTACTGTTTCTCATCTTCCCATCTTCCCTCTCTCTCTCTGCATAGTTAGTGGACACACACTAATGCACTAATTAAAATGCACCTGGTAAATTAATGAATTAATCTCACTTATTAGAGCTTGCATAACAACATGTCCACCCACAACATACTGAGTTATAATAACACTAGCCTTTCTCCAAGTCAGAAGCCTCACTTCCGATGCATCACTAATTGCATTCCCACACTGAAGTGATTTCCTGATATGAAAACACAACAAATACATATTTCTTTGGAAAATGCAGCCATCCTCAAGTTTCACGGATTTGAAAAAAAAAAAAAAGTGCACAATCACTGCAAGAACCAGCATGCTAAATACCCACAGCAGACAATCAAACTGGGATGAGACGAAAAATCCACAAACTCAATACAATTCAAAAGACAATCTTCTCTTGCAACTTACTGTATGATGGGTGGGTCACGGTTGCCTCTCAGCAACCTCAAATTATGTCTTTATACAAATCTCTTTTCTCAGAAAACCATAATTACCCATTTTGTACATTACGAAAAGTTAACTAAATTAAACTAACTACACTAATGTCTCTCTATTATCACTCAAATCTTTCCTTGTACTAAACATGTCCATTCATTGCACACTCATCATATCCACTCTTAACAACATGCTCTGAATCTGAACTACAAGCCCAAGTCAATGTATTTACCAAACTATGAAGTCACTGAAATAAAATTGAAGTCTCCATACACTGTTACTTGTAACAGTATGTGGATAGTAATCATTAATATTAATTATCTCTTTTCACATGTCATTATGGCATGCCAAATTTATGATTCCAACTACAGTACCAGTAGACACACCTTCCCATTCCTTTGAATGAGAAAGTGTGTCCAAACTTTGGTACAGTAAATCATTTTATACTAAGAGCAACATTTTAGAAAGCATTTCTAAAAATAAAAGGAGCTTATTAAAGCAATCTTGCAATCTCTCCAAATACCCACCTCTGAAAAAATTTGCTTTAAATATTAGCTCTCCTCATTCCTCACACAATGTTTGCATCTAGATATTTATCAATAAAACAGAAAAAGCTCTAACTGCAGTTAAATGTGTTATGGAATCAATGAGCAGTGGGATATTATTCATTGAAGGTCACACAGGTATCCTACCGCTTCCAGCTCCAAGTTGTATTGCTGGTGTACACAGACTTGTAGGTTTGCTTCCCCAAGGGCCTCTTATACTCATAGGAGGACACTGAGGGCCCTAGGTTTGCCTCTGTCACAGACCTATGAGGCTGCCACTGTCTGGGCAGGGACCTGTAACCAGCATGACCAGCAGGGGTGGAGACAGCACTCCTTGTTGGGGACAAAAATGATGGCAGCGATACTCGACTCTGACTGCGGCTTTGGCTCTGGCTCCAAGTCTGGCTGCCTGTTTTCTGCGGAGCTTGGTAGGACACCTTGGCCTTCCACTCTGCTGGCGGTTCGGGAAGTATTTTGCGCTGGGCTGCCAAGCGGACGTTTGAGGCAAGGGTTTGCTGGAGGTTCTGGAAAGCAAAGGCTTCATCCACCAGGCCCAAGGGATGCCTGGAGGCAGCCTCCCAGGGTGTAACAGGCTTGTGGCCCTTCTCCAGCCAGGATGTCTGCCTTGCTGGGGGAGTTGTGGAAGCCCGAGCCGGAGGCTTGAGGGTAGAATAAGCCGAAGCTGACTGCTGGCCTGTGGATGGCACTCTGGCTGGTGGGGAAAGGGAGTAGCTCCTGCCAAGTGCCTGTAAAGAAAGACACAGACATGTTTATTTTAGTAAGGGTTCATTTTTGTTTGGCTGACTAACCCTCCAGCCAAATTAAATCAGCCTGGAAAACATTGGGAAATGGAGACCAACATATTTCTTTTAAGTGTTGAAATGTTCTAATTATGTATTTAATGTTTAAACATATGTGTATCATTTTTCTGTATTTATAAATAAATAAATGTTAAGATCTGAAGTAGCCAACAAAACAAATAAACTATTAAAGCTCGAACAAAATCATATAAAAACGTATTTTAGACTCATCCATTCCACAGTAAGCTTACTTAACCCAGTACTTAAGCATTGGTTCAAAGACAGTGGCTTTATGAGAGTGGCTTTCCCTGATATTTCTCAAACAACTTGCTTATGAAAATAGGCTGCTTCTCAAAGTAAGCCACATTCAGCTTGTTTTAATTGGATCTGACCTCTGCTTTGCTGGATAAAAATACTTTCAGAGTATATCAATAAGATTGTGGAACTACTAAAAGCTCAATTCAAAAATCTCCATTAGCAGGCCTAGACAGCTAAGGGTTATGTGGGGTGAAAAAGCACCCTACACACTGTCTAACTCGCAGAAAAGGCAGTGCTGCCATCATCTGGTGAAAAATATGTAAGATCAGCGGATCATAAGAGGACAGAATAGAAGAGAGTGCAGTCATAAAAAATGAGAAATGTAGCTGAATGAGTCAAAGGGGAATAAATTCTCTGCTGACTCAGGTATCTGATAGGCCTAAAATGCCTGCAGCAGTGTTAGCCTGGATTAGGCAGACACAAGAAGGGATAAATAGACAATCTAAGGGATTAGAAGACAATCTAAGGTCATATTTTCATTCTACTGAAGGAGATTGCTTATATGACCATATATTTGCAGCAAAATGTTTTTGTCTATAATAATGCTGTCATTCTACAGACTTTAACATATATCTCGCAAACGGGGATGAGCAGGTCTTGGGAGTTGGTGTCAAGGGTAGTGTGAATACAGTGACTTCCATTTTGAGCCAGATGTTCAAAATTGTCTACATATGTAGGAGTGTTACGGCTTTGTTTATGTGGATTAGCTGTAGCTATTGTAAGGCCATGGTAAGAGTTTCCTTGGTCAGTCAATAAGAAAGTGCATTTGAGAGTAGAAGGTTAAGTTTCACTTAGTTTTTAATCTATCTATATGTAGAACATCTGCCCTATAAATTTATATATATATGTCTACCCTGTATATACACAATATATTTTATCAATGAAAACATATATACAGCAGACAATATACAGCATTATGTACAAATGTTTGGGAGAATAGGCATACATTTTATATTGCAATTAAACCGATTCAGACTACACAAATTAATGTGTGGTCTGTGAACCTAGAGTACATGTCTGGTCAAATGTGAAATATAAACAATGCTTTTAAATGTATTACTTTATGAATAACACAATCATTTAAATGTAATTTTGTCTTCAGTGTGCACTGAAAAACAAAAATGGTTGAGATAAAGATGCAGGTGTAATGAACCAATGAGGTAGTGGTGGTCCACTCCAGCCATTTGAGTAGGAATCAAATTCCTCCAGATATACTGTAACAGCAGAAATCTAATATTAAAACTTCCACTTAACAAATAATTGCCCTCTGCATGACACACCATGGCTATACATTTCACCAGGGGCCCACTCACTTGACCTCCTGAGTTACCCAAAGAGGCTGCCTGTATTCAGTGAAGTCACCAGTCTAATAATACCCTTCTTAAATGCATCATCAGGTAGTCACTCTGAAAGAATGTGCTTTTCAAGCACCCCTCAATTGCAGTAAAAGTAGGTGATTTGGGTAATGAGGTGTTTCTGGCTGATATTAACAAGATCTTTATAGACTGAAAACTGTTCTTTATTGTTGGAAATTGATTCATGTTTGAATCACTGTTTTTGCAAAAAAAAAAAAAAAGATAGGTATGTGAGTTATTTTAATGTGATAGTACATCAGTTGAAATTCACTGAACAACAACTGAAATTCAATCAATATTTTTGTCTGAACTAATACTGCAGAATGGCTTTAGTAGTATTTATAGCACAGTTGGAATGGTGAAATTCAGAAAGCTGTAAAGTAAAGAGACCAGAAATAGAAGAAACCCAAAAAGCATGCTCAAAGGACAAAAGAAAGGAAAGCCAAACAAGGATAAAAGACATTTTAATGGCACTGCAGTGAATCATACAGAAAGTGCACTATGAAGAGAAACACACAAAGGAAAAGGAAAAAGAAAAGAACATGAAGAAGGAAAGCAGCCCTGTACCAAAAATAGATTTGTGAACATTACCGGGCTGGTTATCCTTGCAATATTTTTTTTTTTTTTTGGTGTACCATTCATCATCTATTCATATAAAACAAAACCTGCAGAAGATGCATGGAAGAGTAAAGCTAGGAGAGTGAGCAATACTATATATTTTTCTGTTATCAGAAAAAAATGGTCTGACAGATAGAAGCTTTCACTGGCTTAAGTTGAAATTTAAGCCTACTATCTCTGGACCTCAGCGCTCCCTCTCATGAGGCAGTTTAAATATAGTGCCTAACATGATGCAACAGCTGTTAAAACCCTTAAATATAACTAACCCACTTAAGTAGGTGCTATGGAAGAGACATTGGAGAAAGGCACTAAAGAATAAATTGTTTACTAATCCAGTATTCGAAGTTAAGCAAGCCAGTGTTAGTTGTCACTTTTTGTAAGGAGTACTGCTGTATCCTCCTGCCATTACTTGCAACTCCACAGAGTTGCTGCGTATCCTATGTACTTGTGACATCAGTGATGTTGCAAATTTAGCCCTCTGCTTCTACTTGGTATCTTTACACCCCACTAAACCCACCCTTCTCCCTCACTCACTACTTGATTTTCATTTTTATTTTGTGATCATATACAAAATTGTTGTATTGTATTTTAGTCTCTCTGTTTATCACATAAGATTAGGTGCATTTACAATTCTCAATTTTCAACTTTTCATTTCAAAAATCAACCTCTTATCATCACTGTCCAATATCATCCACTTTTGATCTTTTTCTCTCATTCCTTTCTGTCATATCATACTGCACATCATACTCCCCTACATTCTTATTTTGCCACCGCTTCAGATTCTATTACACAAAAAATATTAATTTATAAGGATTTTCTAAATATCCATATGCACCATTTTATTTAGAAACATGATAAAATGTACATGCTTTATGAACATGACCATTTGTGTCTGATAAGGTATACTTACATCCTGTTCTTACTCTTATGTGCTTAATGTGTTTGTGATGCCCTTAACGTTAGCTCTCAACACTTTGAAAACCATCAAGCTCTGCCCTATGACATTAACAATGAGCAGGTGGTGAAGAAGATAGTGCAGCTCAAAATATTCCACTTGGCAGTAGACTAGAGAGCATCAAATCTTTGATTCAAACAGACAATCAAGCATGTCATGATCCTACCAGAATCACTCTTTATCAACTGCCGTAGGCTTCCACACCTGAGCTGAGCTCTTTTTAGCCGTAAACTTAGGTTTTGGAGCAGCTACAGTGTTGCCACCTGATGCAGGTTCAGGCCTTGCAGCTACAGGGAAACTAGGAGCAACAAAGCTACTGGGAGGCTGCTGCTGGTAAGGTACTGAGGGAGCTGCCATATAGGGGGGACTATTGGCTGGTTGGTAGGGGACCTGGGGTAACTGGTAGGGAGGGTTTGGAGACTGAGGACCTTGGGGTTGATAAGTAGATGGGACAGGTTGTTGATACTGTTGGTTATATGCTTGCTGGTATGGACCACCAGGAGGTTGCTGATAAGGATTGGAGGGAGGATAAACGTTAGTTGGGGTTTGCTGGTAGTGGCCATCATGCACCATAGATTGCATGGGCATCCCATAAGGCTGCTGGGGGTATGGGGCATTAAATGGTCCAGCTGGCTGGATGGTAGCCATTTGCTCATATTGAATTGGTTGGTTTTCAATAGGTGGGTTAGGAGGTGAACAGTCGGGTTTAGGTGCAGGGGGCTTGGCAGCCTCTACTGCCGGGCCAAAGGTAAAGAGTGAGGAATTGAGTTGATAGGGTTGATGCTTCATGACGTCTATAACATTTAGGGGTTTGGGGGCAGGTGTTTGTTTATCTTTGCCTTTTTTCTTGCCTTTGGTTAAAGGACTACCTGGAGGGGGCTGCTTTGCTGCTGCTGGGGGATAAGAAGGAGAATGAATAGGATTATATGCCCGTGAAGGTGGAGCACGTACATTGGGAGTATATTTCCACTCATTCGGTAAGGAAGCAGCTGGCGATGTTGATCGGCTTGCCTTGTTTGCTTCCACAGTCTCAGAGTCCACAACAAACTTCTCCATACGAGACTGCCTCTTGGCAAACATATCTGCTCCTTTCCCTCTGACGGCTGGCATCTCAAAAGCTGAACCAGAGGATGATGTGTTAAAGACAGTGGCCATGGGGTTGATAGGTGATGAATCTCTTTGACCAATTGTATAAGAGTTGGTTCGCTGTGGTGGAGGTGGTGGGCTCTGGTTTTGTGGGGCATTTTGAGGTGGATGCCAAGGTTTTGGGGAGGGTTGAGTGTTCACCATTGATGTTGCAATATTCCCAGGTGTTTGCTGTGACTGTGGTGCCCAGGCACTCACAGGTGTCTGAGGTTGTGTTTGACCTGGAGGCCATGCAGTCATTGGTGACTGTGGTGGAGTCTTTGAAATAGGCTGTTGCCAGTTTGCCTGTGGTGTGGGCTGGGGAGGAACGGATTGAGCCCAAGGTGGTTGATGTTGGGCCTGATTTTGCTCTGGTCCCCAGGAATTCATGGGTTGCTGCCCATGTTCTGGAGGATGCTGGGCCCACGATGGTTGAGACTGAACCTGGGCAGGTACTGGTGCCCATGGATTCAAATTGGCTGCAGGGTGCGGTGGAGGTTGTGCTTGGGCTGCTTGCATCCAAGGAGGCTGAGGTTGAACTTGAGTTTGTGATGAAGGCCATGCATTAATTGAAGGTTGCTGTTGCTGCTGAGGCTGAGGCTGAGGCTGAGGCTGTGGCTGTGGCTGATGCTGAGGCTGAGGCTGATGCTGAGGCTGAGGCTGAGGCTGAGGCTGAGTCTGAGCTGAGACCCATGGCGGTTGAGCCTGACCTGGTGCATGGGCCTGTGGCCATCCCTGCTGTGGAGCCTGATGCTGTGATGGCTGAACCCATGGTGGTTGTGGTTGGGTTTCTGGCTGAACCTGTTGAACCCAAGGAGGTTGTACTTGAGATTTTTGCTGTGGTTGTTGCACCCATGGTGGTTGATGCTGAGTGTCTGCTTGTGATGGCTGTGTCCATGAGGCCTGGGGTTGCTGCTCCATTGGTTGTTGAGGTTGACCCCACGTTGGTTGCATTTGCTGCAGGTGTGGGTGCTCATGAGAGTGTGTCCAGGGTGGCTGAACCTGTGGCTGAGACTGTGATTGCTCACGTGGCTGGGCCCAGGGTGGTTGAGCATGTGTCTGGGCTTGTGCTTGCTCTTGAGGCTGATTCCAGGATGGCTGAATTTGAGGTGTCCAAGTATTTGTTGGGGGCTGAGGCTGCACTTGGGTCTGAGCAGGTTGATGTGTAACCTTTGGTGGCTGTGGTGGGGACTGACTTGGATGTGGCTCCTGGGGCTGCACTTGAGCTGGATGCCAAGAAATGGTGGATGGCTGTTGTTGTGCTTGTGTTTGTGCTGAGGCCCAGGAATTCACTGGGGCAGTCTCAGGCTGTTGGGTCGAATTTATGTGACCATTTTCCTCCTGAGCTGTCACTTGCTGTTGTTGGGATTCAGGCTCCGGGAGAGTCCATGTGTGCTGTTCCTCTGTGGTGGTGCTGGCAGGAGCCTCCTGCAGGGCAGGAGCAGAAGAGGACTCAGTGGCAGGTGCAGGGGTTGGCTCTAGTTCTGGAGCAGGGGTAGTCTCTGCGGTGGGGGCTACAACAGCAGGTGTGGATACACTATTTTCAGCACACTGAGGCATGTCCTGGTTGGTCACTTCTCCCTGTGGGGACCAAGGAGGAGAGTTGGGATTGATCACAGGCTTTGGAGCCACTGGTGGAGGAGTCTTGTGTTTAACACGTTGGGACTGGAGGAAATTACAAGCCTCAGCCCCAAGGCTGAGATAGTCTTCCTCAGGTCCTGACTCAAAACCCAACTTCTTATCACTCCTGTTGAGGAGGTTCAGCAACTCTGGGTTAGGTGATATTTTTGGTGCTTCCTTAAATGTGAACATAGGTTTGCCAGCATTTCTTCTCCTTGCATCCAGCAAAAAGCTAGTCTTAATTGCAGGGGTAGAAATGCGCTCATCGCGGGAAGCTATCTGCTCTCCTTGGCCCATAGAATCTTGATTGGTCCCACTTATTGCGGGAGAATAAGGGGTAACCGCCATATTTTGTACCGAAAAAGGCTTTGCGGTACGATTGCTGAAAGAACTCTGCAATTCATTGGCTTGATGGTGGACTGTACCATTGATGTTTGCAGAATAGGGCTGAATTTGCTGTTGCTCTTGATGATATTCATGTGGTTGTTGATACATTTGCTGTTGTTGATAATGCTGTTGTTCATATTGCTGCTGCTGATACTGTTGTTGGTATTGCTGTTGCTGTTGGTATTGCTGTTGTTGCTCATAGTACTGCTGTTCTTGATATTGCTGGTACTGTTGTTGGTGTTGGCTTTGTTGGTTTATATTCACATCCATGTATGCATGATCCTCTGTTGTGGACTGCATGTATGAGTGCTCAACTTTCTTCTTTTCAGCTTCCTGAATTCCCTCCACAGGAATCCCCTGGCGTCTAAGCTCTTCATGTTCAGCAGAAATCTCATCCACCTTCTGGCGCCGTTGAGCAAACATTAGGGCACCCTTTCCTTTGGTTTCAGGTAAACATTCCATCTCTGCTTTGTTGTTCAGGTTCCTCTCAATCTCAAGGAGACCCTTGTCCCAGTTGATAGTTAGCACACCTTTGCTACTATGGGCATTAGTGAGGAAATGCTTATCTAATTCAGAGTCGTTTGGAGCCACAAGGGTAAATTCAACAGCATGGGTTCCTTGTGTGTCGTCTTCGTTCTCCTCGTCCTCTTCGTCACTGTACTCTGGTTCGTCCTCTCCTGTGCCGTAGCTGACAAGTGTGTATTTCTTGGCCCTCTGCCGATGCTTCTTGAACATCAACACCCCCTTGTTGTTGGGGTTGGGCGGAGCAGCAGTGAGAAGGAGAGCAATACGTTTACATTTGGACTTGGCCTCCTTCACCTGCTTCTCAGACAGACTCTCGCTACGTCTGAGCCCTGTATAGAAAAGGAAAAAAGAGAGTTTACTCACAAAAAACTTACAATAAAGGGTCCTACACAGGGGAATCAAAAGAAACAGAAAGCCTTCATCTGAAATTACAGGCATTACTGACAGTGGAGTTAAGATCAGCACAAAATATTCCACCTGTTTGGAGAATGTGCTGGGAAAAAAAACAACAATCTATTCTAGAAATAGCTTGCATTTCAATGCTTCCTTTTTTTGCATTTTTGTTTGTATTTTTGTACTGTTTGTATTTTTCAGCTTTTTGATCAATGACTTAAGGACAACTTTAAGGCAATACTTGCTCACTGTATCTGAATTGATCATGTAATTTTACTTAACTAAATTACTTTAAATCATGAATGTGGAAAGCTATTTTTATAATATGCCCATCCTGAATATCAGTTGGAAAGTAAGATTATAATTTATTGTATGACCCCCATATTTGGTTTAGCACTCATCTGAAGACTAAAGATAGAGCTTGCACATATAACAATGGTGACAGATGACAAAATGAAGTTTCAAAACAGTTGAGCAAGAAACAAAGCTGTTTCTTTTCAGCATGTTAAATTACATTAACTGAAAAGCAGAACTGACATGTTCCTGTATGATAAATAAACCATTTATACTATACAAGCATGCACTGTTGAACAGATCCGAACACACAACAAATATAAACTACCTTATTAACTGATTCATTCATATGAGAAACATTCCATTCCATATATTCTTAGTCCACAAATAATATTTATCCATCTATAGCTATGTACTTTTCGTGATTGCATTACCCTGAATTAGCTCATTCAGTTGAACATTAAACAACACATAAAGCAATTATGAAATTCTCTGACCCATGTTTAATATCCTCATTTGTTCACAAACAATGCACTACATTAAATCAGATATTCATCCCCATAAAGTAGCCATGAATAGGAGCTGAGAGAGATTAAAGATAGCCTGCATGCAGTAAATTCACCTAGACCAGAGCGTCTTTACCAGTCCTTATCTGTAAGTTTGCAAGCTGTTCAGTTAAAACCTTATGCTCTTCTTATATCTCTCACAATTGCTGATACTTAAACCAATCTTATAACAAACATCACACTACAAACACTCTCTCAAACATTTAACAAAGCAAGACTGTAATAAAGTAACAAGTCGGCTTACTTTTCTATATTCCTACAAGACTAACCTGAAGGTGGAGGACACAGCAGGAGTGAGCAATGGGCTCACTTTTTTAGCTCAGTTAAAGCACCCAGTTTGAAAGGATCAGGTAACGGGTTAGGGGAGCACATGCTGGTGTCTGTCAAAGGGCCACTTCTGCAGGCATCATCAGTGTGCTGGTGTTATATTTATGTCTTCTACACAGCTCACAGAAACGCCTCAGTATCCATATTCATCATCAAGCCTTTGCAAATGGATAATTTAAGGCTTTTTATAAAGTGCAGCAGTTTTTCGAAGATGATCATATGGTGTCCTTTTTTCTCTTTTCTTTTTAATACATTACATTCAGCTTTTGTTGACTGTCACCATCCTAACTGTACTGTGCCCCCTTACTACAACTTTGATTCTGTTTTAATTTAGAGGGTTAGACCCGGATATATCTGCTTCCCTTCGAAGGAATGAGCACCCTCCTCCAACTGTAGTGAGAGACACATACTATTTTGAGGAGTACACACACTGGACATCAGCTTTGGAATGCACACATGTTGTTGACAAATGCAGTTTAGTGTTGACCTATTAGCTTGGAGATTCTGCCGTAAAGAATAGATCCTTATTACCCCCCCCACACACACACAAGATAATACACCATGGTAAAAATGGAAATGGCCCACATGGTACTCACTGGCGTGCTTTGCCCGGTGTTTGTTGGGTTTGTCTGGATCCCCCTCAGATTCAGAGCTCTGCTCCTCCGCTGGTGTTTCCTCTTCTGAGGGAATTCCAAATGAGACGCTGAAAGACCCAGGAGCTCCCTCACTGTGCCCTCCTACTTCTTCTCCTTCGCTTTGGGATCCAACACTTCCACTGATCCTGGGGCCACCCACACTCAGAATGCCCCTCCCTGCTCTTGATGCTGCTGGCTGCTGCAAAATGACCTCCACCTGCCTGAGCATTGAAGGGGAGCTGAGCACCACTCCATGCTGGCTGAGTGGCTCTCTGACAGAGCACGGCACATAGTGAGATGCGGTGGTGGTATGGAGTGTCTCTATCTCTTCTCTTTTTGAGAATTCTCCCTCAATCCCATGAGCACTCCCAAGAGAGGTACAGCCCATGTTGTCCAAGGTTTGCTCAGAGAAGGATACCTGGAGTTCAACCATGTCACCAGGGGAGAAACACCTTGGCACCTCATTATCATTTCCCTGAAAAGCAGGCGCCGGGCCTCTCTGGTCACCAGAAGAGGGAGCATGTAGCTGGGTGCAAAGCAGCTGGGGTCCCTTGTTGTAGTATGCCTCATCCTGGGACTCAGATATGTAGAGTTCCCTAGGGCTTTGGGATCTGTGCTTTGGGGAGATGATGTGGAGGGTGGTGCTCTCTAAAGCCTGAGCAGAAGAATCCCTCTCACCATAGTATGTCTCTTCTGACTCAATATCTCCAGGGGGGCTGGAGCAGTATCTTTGAAAGGAGAGGGGGAGAATAGGAATAAATGAGTGGGGAAACTTCTCTTTGTTCAATAACTAGATAATTAAAATTAACAAGAGACACTTAAATGCTAACATAAGGGCATATAAATGGCAATAATAGTTTGACACTACAAGTGACTTTAAGACTAATACAAAATCTCTATTCTTCCTTCAAACAATCTGACTTTACATCAGTGTTTTTGTTTCACTTCTATATAAAAGACAGGGGTTAGATCTGAACAAATCATTTTTCTCATTAAATTGCAAAACCATTTCAATAAGCAATGCATCATCACTGAGGAATGGAGCCATTGGATTGTTATGAGGCAAAGCTTATCTTCCACTGCTGAAGTTGTCAAAGTTGTCAAGTAGATTTAATCATCATGCAGCTAAGTGAAAGGGTCAAGTCACTGAAGTGGAAAGTAATCATGTTTCAACATAATTCATGCCTATTTTCCACCTTCAAGGTCAGCAAGGAATAGCATAACAGAATGTCATTATGTGAGAGCAATTATTAAATTTAAGTCAATTAGACCTCAGTGACTAGTCCTTTTCTCCAAATGGGAAAGAGTGACATATCATAGTAATAGATTTTGATAGCTACAAGGTGAGGTCATCTGCTCTCCAAATCTACAGAACCAGGATTCTACAATTAGTAAGTCTATCTAAATACAAATCAATAACCCGTACTGTGATCATAGTCCTCCAACTACACAGAGAATAATTTGTTTAAATCAGAAAGTGACACAAATTCAACTTTAATCTGCCTTAAAAAGAAAGAGAAATTTATGCCAAACTGCAGTTTTAATGAGGATTTATAAAGATATATGCAGCAATATTTGAGGACATGTCGTCCTCATAAACACACTGGCAATTCCAACTGATTAATGGTTGAGCAGCTGCATGTCAATCAGACACACAAATCTGCAACACCTCAGCCAGGCCAGTTGGAAGGTCAGCGTGGCTCACACAATTTACACACACAGACATGAATGTGCACACACACAGTGGTTCAGTGAACTACATGCAAAAGGCCCCTGGTCATAAAACAACATGCTATCTAAATGCTAATACAGTGGTGCTATAATCATTTTGCCTGGTGTGAACACCAGGGCCGACTGCTTGGCTCAGTTGTCATGATACAAAGATATTACAGTGTTACTGAACTGCCTAAAATAATAAATTATTACACATTTCATTATATTTCACACAGGCATGACATCTTCTATATCTGGCAAGATGGAGTGTACAGGCATTTTCAGACATGATGCGTTTGTGTTGTGTTTTTTGCAAATTCCAGATTTTCTTGCACAATCATTAATTTTCATATGGCTGGTACATGGCACTACCTTTTGACGAGTAACTGCAGGCAGTCGATGGATGTGTCGATGATCGCACAGGCTCGTAAGAGGGTGAGATCAGCACATGGCTCCCCGTTAAGTGACACGACCTCATCGCCTTCTTGCACTCCAGCCACGAAGGCACGGCCACCCACTTCTACCTGTGGAAGACAAAATCGTAGTAAGAGGACAGGAAACTACCAGAAAAACAGACATATAACATACTGGATGAGTGTCCATTATCTGCATGGGTAAAGACTTCACTAACAGGGTCAGATTAACATTAAGTATCCTCAACAGCCAGTGACTCAAAAACATAAACTAACTCAGAATGCCCCATGTGTGAAAATTACCCCCTAACCTCCACACATGTTGCTATCTACAGGGAGTCATAATAAATGTTTGCTTCCATGTCCATAATACAGAGAATTCTCCCTCAGGCCAGTCCAATTTAATCAGCAAAGTCAGAGAACCGTGCAGCACCTTAGGTTATAAAAATTAGCAAAAGGGCACTATGCATGCTCATTAGAATAATATGTGAAAAGTCTTGGACTATGTGAACCATATATCAAATGCAGGAGAAACATTATCCAACCAGAGACTGGATCATAAATATTTTTGAGACATTACATTAGGACATGGAAGTTGAGGTAGTGTATTTTTTCTCTGAATTGATTCCAAACATTTAAAATTTACTCTAAAAATAGACGATCAACAAGTAGAGTCGGGCAACGATTTGCGCAATTCACACTGCAATGTACAATCAGTGTCACTGACATGGAAGACAAAGGCCTTGTACTTTGTATTTTAACTGGGCAGCTGCGTATTATTGCTTTAGGCCAGCTCTGTGCAGATCCATTCAAAGGGCACCTCTTTACACAGTTAAACCAGTGACTGATGGTTTTGTTCTCTTGTAATTGGTTCCTGAGGCCAATAAAATGGTTCATTAATTAGAGGATTTAATAAGGAGAAATACCCCATAAATTTTGTAGAAAAGGCCACTTATATAGCTAGGGGGATAAATGATTACTTCAGTTCCATGCAATTAGAGGATATGCTTTGCCTTGATATGATAGTAAATACATATATATATTGCAGATACTACAAATAAACAGTTTTAGGGAGGTTTATAAGGTCTGTAATGATTTGCTGATTTCTTGAGATGGGTAACTCTGTCCAAAAGTGCCAATTCAACTGAGTGTTTTTATATGTGCACTGTGTAACTGTGACAAAAATGCCATAAAATCAATCTCAAAATACTGGAAGTGATAACATTCCACAAGTCAATTAATTCACCATAATCTTTTTTTTTTTCATTGTAAGTCTTGGCTAATTACGCTAAAGTATTTACTGACCAATTTACAGTTACGTGTGTGGTACAGCAGAGTCAATGCAGTTTCTTTGATGACGTGACTGCAGTTCTGCAATTGGTCAAGCTTATGTGCCTCAGCTACTGTGGCAGAATTTTGAATTATTTCATCATTCTTTATTATTTTCATCATTTCTTATATTAAAGTTTATTTGTTTTTGTTTTTTACCCAGAGAGACTTCTTGGCAAGCAGCAGTCATATAAATTGTGGAACAGCTCACAGCTCAGGCATTTCAAAACTTAAAATAACTGTGGTTATCTATCTCTCTGTTTATTCTAACGACGAATTTGCTCTATTTTCTAGTTTATTAATGAAAAAATCTGAATAGTGATATTTAAAAAAAAAAAAACTGGTGTTGTTGCACTAACCACGGAGCACTGTAATGAAATCAGGATTAATAATGTTATAAATTTACAACTAAATGTAAACTTACGTTAAGTTAAATAAGCTTTGCATTTTGGAATTTGACACAAATACTGATCAGTAGTCTCACCATCTATACATTATATGGACGTGCAACTCAAGATACTTGCAGTAAAATAATCTTATCACTAGATGGCAGTGCACCCTTACACACACACACACACACACACACACACATACACACGTCTCACTGCTGAAGGAAGAGGAGGAAAATCCCTGCAGAAGCATAACAAGTATGCATGGGGATATACTGCAATCTATGTTCAAATACACACAAAATTATTTTGAACACCAAATATAGAGCACAGATTCAATGCTTTGTTATGCCAAAACCATATTACAAAGCATACCAGTGAAACAGTTGCTCATCTGTCTGGCACACCATTGATGCCTGTTGACTTTCATTACCTGTATTTCAAAGGGAGATGCAGAAATTAACAGTATTTTTTTTTGCATCCAATTAAAGCAAGTGTTCCAAAAATAAATATATGGGCAGCACTACCTTGCCTGCTTATTTAGTACAAAGCCTCAAACACATACGCCTGCAATAAGCAACAGCATGGGCAATAAAAAGAGGCTACTTTGCTTTATATACAAAAATATTTTATGAGTTACTTTATAGAGCTGGTAACTTTCAGATAAAACGTCTTTGACTTCATCCCTGAGGTTTTAACAGTGTGCAAACAGGCCCTATAAGGCAGCCTTTGTGCCTGTCCATTGGGACTCACACCTCACTACAGGGCTGATGGTTTGTCTGGAACAGCAACCACTCCTGCTCCAAAAAAGGAGGGGAAACATTTGTCTCCCCTCGCAACATAAAGATACACAGACAGAAAGACAAACAAGAGAAGAACATACAGAGTGTCAGGCTTTTGCTTCCCAAAAAAAACATGATCCTGACCATCAGAATTTATTACTGACATCATGTGGGGCCACAATTAGACAACATTATATGCTTGCGTTATCCTGTGTTACCCATTTTCAAATTATGTATTTAATGGGCTTAAACACGGCAGAAAACCGCAGGAAACACAGGACTGCGTAATATGTCCACATAGCTCCTGGCAGTTCCTGATCCTTACAGCTTTAAGCAATTATGTTTTTACATTTCAGGAAAACATTTTCCAGCTGCCTTACAGGTAGCAATCACATTGTGTGAGGAGGATAGTTAGATTTAATGTTTATATTCACTAAACTGTTCTTTTCTCTTTTTTTTGGTCTTTTTCCATATAACTTTGGAGGGTCAGAAATTATGCATATGTTGAATTACATTGTCATATGGTGTTTTTACAAGGGTCCCGGTTCCCTTAATTTATTATTTAACTTAGTTTGAATTAAAAAAACAAAAAAAAACTTTACCCAAGTGTTTCTTAATTTTGGTTTTGTTACATTAATTTATTTTTGGAAAGAAGATAATGTTGAAATATGTTGTTATTTCGATTAAGCAATTACCGAAAAGCACAGATGTTTACTCTGCCAAACTCCACAGAGGAATAAACTGAATGAAGAGTTAATGTTTGCAACATTTACTTAATGTTTTGTTCAATCATATTATATGCCATATTATTTATTTCATTTGTCAGTCGAATAACTAATAATAAAAAACATACTGTCAATATAACCATTATCTGCCTTGAGGTGAGGAAGAGAAACTTTGACATGTTCGTCCTACAACAAATGTAGATACGTGTGACCTAACTAGGCTACAATTTAGATGACTGTTTTGACCAAAACCCCCCCACCTCACTATTGTAACATTATTACTGGAACTAATCCTTTTGTTTCTGTCATCATTTGGTGAATCACACTAAGTTCAACTTGGCCTCACTTTTGGCGGCACTGGCACAAACCATTCACAGCCACATTCATCATTGCAACTCACTACTGCATCATCACATTATAAACCTGTAGGAGCACTGGCCTTCATTCGCTCAGGCGATGTCAAATAGAAGGGAGTGATGGGAGAAAAGTTGTTGTTCTTTTTTAAACAAGCACAGTCATTATCTGAGGTCATTGCTGTCTCACAGAGCTAGGATGTAGATGTTTTGCTGAAAAACACAACGACCTAACTCAAATCATGGAAGGAGGTGTGGAGCACTTTGTTTACTCCGGGAAAATGGCGCTGAATGAATGAGGCGATGGCATTTTTGTAATTGCCTGGCAGCTTAATAAGGTTCCTATGGTGCACTATTAAGGCTGAGGCATCAGCAACAAGAGCCCTCTTTGCTCCGAAAAGGGCAAGATAACCCAGCGAAAGTAGAATGTGTACCATCTGACTTTAAAACCGTAAACTTTGCAGACTTTACCTGTATTAAGATTACATTTGCTTTGTCATTCAGTGGTCCATAACTGATCTGATGCATGTTGACATTCCACATACCATGATGACATACCTTTCTAATTAGAAGGCTAAAATGTCTCCTGTACAGGGTGGTAGAATTTACGCAATTTCTTATTTGGAATATCTGTTGAGTATTAATACAGATGATATCAGAAAGTATATTTTTACTATTGTGAGGACATCCAAAATGTGCATTACATCAGTTGCAGTATCTATTGTTCAGTCTAATCCTTAATGTTCCACCCATGTTTCATGTTTTCTAAGGTTTGTTAGTGCATTCGTAGGTCACGACTTGTACAATTTTGAACCGTGCAGTTTCTGTATCTTTAAAAATAAAGTGACCTCATCAACTTTGTACTCAGGCCAGGACTCCAAATAAGAAGAAAAATACAGCCTCCCTTATATGGAAAGAACCTTTTAAGAGTGGATACCCCGTGCCCTTACACCGCACTGCCTGTCAGTACACTGAACAATCACTTTCTCCCAGGAAACAAAACCCAGTTTCCATCACATTCAACGGGAGCTTTAAAAACACACACTTTATCAGACACAGGAGAGCCTGGAGCATAAGAGCATTTCTCATGATCTTGGTATGTTTGCTTTTTCAACTTTTAACTAACAGACTTGGCTCTCTGTCCTTCCCACAAGAAGAGTTTGGAGAAGGTATGTTTAGAGTTATGCCTTCCAGATGAGGTGGACTAAAACCCCCAGATGTCCAACGCTGAGGCTCACACTGGGAGGATGCATCATACTGTATGTGGCTACTTCACTTTAGAGTGGAAAACATTTAATGCTGTGTATTCACAAGGCTCTTATGTAACATGATAAATCTTTGGAGACTTGAAATCTGTAAACACCATGTTTTTGTCTAAAATTAGACAGTAAAATGGGAAAGGGGCTTACTAAAACTTACTGTTGCTATCTGACTTGAATTAAGCATTGCTCCATAATTTACCGTCAGTGTAAAAGGCCTTCTGGTTTGTTGACTTAAATGAAAATTAACAGGAATTTGTTTATATGAAGTGTTGCCTGTAGCCTACATTTGTGATTTTGTCTTATATTTTAATACAAGTAATGGAAACTATTTCAACAGAGACAAAGAGTACAATCTTATAAAACCAGAACAGAAGCAACTAACCAAATGCCAGAACACAACAAGGGATTTTTCTCTCTTCGCATCAACCATCTACATGCTTACAATGTTTTATTTGAGGCTTCAGTGGATGTGTGGTCACTCACTCAATTCAAGACTAATGCCAACAAATGTGGAAATAATGTCACACAAAAAAATCACAATAAAAGTCACATATGAGCTTCAGAATTGTGGACTCAGTTGTTTGAAACAAGTTAAGGGTCTGTCATTAAGATGATCTATTGATGCTTCCAGAGTTTCTGAAACGCTCTTATGGTGGAGCTTTGATGTCGCAGGAATGCAGCTTAAGAAAAACATTTACATCTTCACTACGTGCACGACAAGTCGATGAGGGATCTGCGCGGCTTGAGTACTTGTGAGCATGCGTTACTATACCATATATAGAGTGTGAGCTGCTTTTAGAGTAAAGACACCTGGCTGTACGTCTTTCTGTACACATTTACAACACAGCAGTGAACTTCTGCATCACTGATACACTGTCATTTTTTGCATTTTACATGCTTAAGACTAAATTTACTTATATTTATGTGAACTAACCTGAGATAAAGCTTTGAAGTCCCAATTTTTACCAAATCTAATTTCAGTTAAAGTTAGGATCTATACACTTTCACAGACACTCATTCACTGCAGTAGTAGAACACTATATTGAAGCATAACTTCAGTGCAGAAGGCAAAACCTGCCGATACACTTAACATATAAACTGCTGGTGTACAGTATATGAGTTCATGCACACACAAAAGTATCTGTTTAATTGACTTCTAAGCCAGATCTGGGCATTGTGTATGATCATGACATTACAGCCAACTAGTTAGAGCTCAAAATTCCCCAATATCTACTATACTTCAAGTTATGAACAATGTTGAACATTCTTGCCTGTTTAATGATAAGGTGTAACAGACCAGAGTTGACATGCAAATTCTGTGCAAATAATAACAACCAAATGACATGAAGAATATTATCCATCTGCCTCAAAATTAATATAAAGAAATATTTGAGAAAGTAGCTTCATCACTAGTCACCAGAGGGCAGATCAAATACTCTGCTGTTACTTATGAGGTTTATTGGCACAATATCAGGCTAGACAAATGTTATGTGACTGAAGCGTTCATATAGCTGAACCTTGGATTTGCCTACCATCCCTCCTGTCATTTATTTGAATGTTCTTTTAAAGTGATATCTATGTTCATATATGTTCATATCTCAGTTTTAGCTTTACTTTTTCTTGTTTATTTGCATAGGTATACCTGCATAACGCACATACCATTCACTCTTCGGGGCAGGTTACTCGACTGGATATTGCTTTGGTTTCGTGCTTAAGTCTTTGTGGGTGATAACAGATCACACTGCCCTCAGCTTCACACTCTCTCTTGGCCTTGACCATATAAGGGTTCCGAGGAATCTCGCACCAAAACACGGCCAACGCACACAAAAATGCAGCGAGCGCGCACTCCTACAAATACATTCTCTTCAACCAAAGTTTATTCAACTTTTTTTGAAAAATCAGATCATTGAGCTACTAAAGATCCATTAGATATGACACCATATGCTGAATGCTACTGTTAGTCCAAATTGGAGATCTTATATTTGTTGTAGTAAAAGGCATAAATAACTAAAAATTAATTTCAGATTATCAGTAGTATCATTGATCAATATCTTATCTCTGGCATATTCCTGCCTGGCACTGCAATCTCACTTTGATATTGGAACATGATAATAAATTGAAGACCTATCAGATAGATAGATAGATAGATAGAAAGACAGACAGACAGACAAATAAATATATAGATAGATACCTGGGAAACCAGAAAAGGTCTGTAGGTGTCCCCCTCTCCCTCTCTCAGGGTGAATCCCCAAGGCGCACCACCACGCAGCGTTACGCAGATGTAATCCCCGGTGCCCATGCTGTGCACAGCTCCTCAGCCAAACCTCCACAGCGCTATCATCGAGCTGTCAGCAGAGCAGCAGCACTTTAGAAAAACCACCTCCACCACACCGCTGTATAATCCCCATCATCTGAGTTCTCCCTGAGTCCAGCCCGCTTAGAAACGTCACGGCGCACGGACCCGCCTGCAGGCGTTGCATGCAACCGGTGGTTTGTACTAGTGCGCTTGTTCTGTTGTGTGTGTTGCCAAACGCAGTCTACATACAGTTTTGAGCCCGGCTATAAAAAAATATTAACACCACACAAACAATCAAAAAACAAAACATCAAGGTGATTTCTCTCAAAACTTATGAAAACATCACAGAAGTATAGAGGTAAAACTATGGTTATCACAATTCATTTAGCACTGATTACCGCAGCCACACTAGGAATAATATTACAAATGCATCAGGATATCAAAAATGTGTTGTCTCATTAATTAAAATGAGATTTTATTTAGGATAATACAGGAATAGCCAATAATATAAAGCAACAACATTTCATTTATGGACATTTATTTAACTTCATGCTGTTCCAGTCGAAAATTTTGACACACCTTCCCCATTCCCTTGAATGGGAAAGTGAAACCTTACACCGGTACTGTATATTTTATTCCTCGTCTGATTTTCTAAATATTGCACACTGTTACAAGTTTTGTTTTTTTTTTTGTTTTTTTTTGTTTTTTTGTTTTTAAAAAAAAATAGGATTATTACATAGAGCAAGAAATAAAAACGCCATAGGCTATATAATTCCTGTTTGTATGTATAACTCCCCCCGAAGTTGTGTCAGATCCACTAACTCTTATGAACACCACAGAAGACATGACCTCAGTGTGCTCAGTGCTATAATATACAGCCCTTTCACTTAGCTATATTATTGTAGCCGTAATCATCAATTGTCTAATTAATACATTCAAAGCATTCCATCACACTTTTCTTCAATTATCCTCATCCCCAATATGGTACATTACATATACTAAAATTTAAGCTCCGTAGAATGTGATTTTGTATTCCTAATAGATAGTGAAAGCTGTACAAGTTCAGTGTTCAGGTAGTGGATGAAGAAAAGCTTAAGTCCACATCCCCTGTGCTGACGTGTATGGGTTCCCTCTAGTTCACGCATGCGTACAGCGCCAGACACGATGCACAGCTGTATCCTCAAGTTAGCTCAAAACACCGCAATCAAACCAGAAGTTCAGCTCCTTACTCTTCGACATAAAAGCACACTAACGCCTTTTAAAAAGCTCACTTGAGTGTACAGGACATCAGAACTGTACTATGGTGTGAAAAGAAGAGACTTTAGAAATATCTGGTATTGTGTTTGCTTCAATATGTCTTGTTCAGGCATATTTATTCGCTATTAGAATTTTTATTTTGAATTTCATTACCGGAAATACGTCTTTTTCTCTACTGTTGACAGTGGCGATTTTCGTCGCGTAACCAACATAGCGACCGGCGCTTTGGTGGAGTTTGACGTGGCACTCTGCTTTCACTGAGAAGAGGACTCTGCCCGATATCCAGGTAAATACCAATACGACAACATTTAGACATATAGCCAATACAAATACGTAAATGTATGTCATATCATTCTATATTTGATGGTTTGTTTATGTTTGAATTATGTGTGCTTCTCGCGCAAAGGAAAACTTTGTAGTAATTTGCGTGTAACTAGCTAGCAAGATGTTTTCTATCAATGTGTAATCAACGCTGAAGGAGGTGCTGTGCTGTCATATCACTGCGCTCTTTCTTTCGATAACATATTACGCTAGCGTTACTTGTAATAGCCGGGATATTAATGTAATTACTACAAAAGAGGACAACATGTGGGTTCAGCTGGATGTGAAATGAAACCAGGCAGGGATGCTCTGGGTTTTTAGCCATCATAACGGTCTTTGACGTGGCAATTCTCGGAAGAGTCAGACACAATATGTCACAACTACTCACAGTAAACCACGATTAAGTCTTTGTCGATATACTTTTTTGCCGGTTGCAGAATAGGTAACATCGTTCGTTATGTTGTAAGAGGTGTTTCATGTTTAGAAAAGTGAGTGTGTCAATACGCAGCTGTTTTGTTGACCCAGCTGTGCCAAAGTTCATCATCTTGTCTTTCAAGGTTTGACACATTTAAAAAGTGTACCGGCCCATAGCTTTGACTCTTAACACATGCTTTACTGCGTATAGCCCACCGACAGTTTAACCCTAATCCTACCGACTGGAGTACCTACAGACCCCACAGGTATACTTTTGTCAAATCTCACAGGTGCTTTATTAGATCATTCCAATTTTTCATGACTTGTCAATCAATTTGTTCCTAATGACTTCATATCATTGTTTTCTGTTTTAATTGGTGCTTTTTAAGCAAAAGCACTCAATTCCACCTTTGCAGTTTTAATAGATGGAACTATTTATTGAGTCCAAGTTTGCCATGGGTCCTTATTTAAAGGATCACACATTATTAGGGGGTTAGGGGCACTCTGTCAGTCATTTTGAAGGTTTTGTGGAAATATTGTACTTGAGATAAAAGCTGCAATTTGTATTAAAGAAAAGTATTGATTTTTGTTTTACACAATATGCAAATTAACTGTAACTTTCCTGAAACAGCCTAATAATCTGTTTTTTCCAGATGACATCAATTACATAACTATTAACATAATTACATAATTAACTTCATACAGTAGTCTATTCTTGGGGTTCCCAGGGACCCCAGCTGGTAGTCCTTGTATGTTATATAGGAGGGTTAAAGGCCAAAAAGCTAAACAACGTGAAAAGGTGTAGTTGGCTAAAAGTGTTTTTTTTTTTTTTTTTAAATTTAAATAGCCTTACAGGCCTCTGCGGTAGTCATAATGATAGAATTAAGCAAATGTGTGGGTAAACACTGCCTATCATGAAAATTGCCACTGAACTGTAGTTCTGACAGCAAAACAGAAACAGACAACTCATGTAATTGCTTGAAGATTATATTATCAAAGATAGGCCTGCTTTATCTCTCAATAAGCAATATCAAAGGTCCATGTTGCACGAGTGTTGATGATTGCACAAGGTCAAATATCAGTTGTTGTTGGTCTAATCTTGTATGCACACGAAATAAATAAGTTTATGAGTAACGCAAATGAATAATGGCAGGTTTTCTATCTCTATATGGTGTGTCTTCATTATGCAGTAGGATAATGACAATACAAATTGAATAGGAACACTAAAGTACACACTTAAATTGCATCTTTTCAACTTCACAGATTGTCAAAACCCATTCATCTTGGCATGAGAAGACAGTAACAGCCGTCCCATCAAAATGAGTCAACAGGGTTATGTTGCTGCACCCCCATACTCCCAGGCCCAGCCAAGGATGGGGGGCTACCAAGGTGGATTTGGACCTGGTCCTGCTCAGCCCTATGGGCACTATGGGGGATCACCTCAGGCATTCAATGCTCCACCAACAGGTGAACCACTTTCATTCTTCTGTTTGGATAGTTTTACAAACAACGTGTTACTGTAGATAGGCTGTAGATAGGCTGGTATTTAACAGGTCTGATTTTGCCATTTGAAGGTGTACACTTCAGCTCATTCATCCTTGAATGATGTCAGTGGTGGTTAATGAGCTATAACAATAGCTTGCGATTCTCAAGCTCACACAGTTAATGCTTGCTTATGTTAGGTTTTTGGCTGACATGATTATATTGAAATTACAGTCAAGAAATGCTTTGAAAATAATAATATATTGCATGAAATGTGTCCTAGTTGGCAGCTGAAGGTGTTTTGTATTGTATTGTTCATTATGTTCCTTCATTGTGAAGTGAATTTGTGTGCCTGGCCTTTAAATAATTCATTTTCTGCACTAACTGTAATATATAACACAAATTAAGTACTAGTGGCACTCACAAAGATGATACAATAAATGTAATGGCTTTAATTTAAATGTCACTACACAGTTAGGCAAGCTCTGATTGAATGCATGCATTTTTGAAATCTCTGGACACACCACTAGCAAACTTAAGGT
Organism: Thunnus thynnus; assembly: GCF_963924715.1. Taxonomy (NCBI): domain Eukaryota; kingdom Metazoa; phylum Chordata; class Actinopteri; order Scombriformes; family Scombridae; genus Thunnus; species Thunnus thynnus. Next base: position 10,625,706 of record NC_089538.1, on the reverse strand, counting down.
CTTAAGAAAAGAAGGTCAAGGCAACATAAATAGTTTTTGGCAACAATGTAGAAGTATTGCAACCACAGTGGACAGCACTGTCTGGAACCAGGATTCTGTCTGGATCAACCATTTCAGGCAAAGACATCTACTTTATTTTCTTTATTTAACCTTTATTTAACCAAAGAGTCTCTTGAGATATAGTATCTCTTTTACAAGGGACATCTGGCCAAAATGGAAGCTTAAAATAGATATCACAAGTACACTATTAAGGCAAACTGCTGTAAAAACCTAGCTCTGTGTCATGTTCCTTTAAAACAGCTGTCTCAGGGTGCACATCTGCATTGAGGTCCCAACTCTGATCCTCTAAGAACCTTTAAAACCTGAACCATGTTTAGGGTCTAGTAACAAAACATGTCATGTTCCTAAAATTTAAAATTCACAATTATCTGCAAAAAAATCAGTAACTTATTATTGCCATAATTTTATGTACAGTAAAGCTAATTAGAGCCTTGCAAACATTGTAAAACTCACATAAAATTGTAAGATGCACTGGCAGCCTAAGTGTATCCGGACAGCGAGGACCATACAAATGTAATTATGATGTCTGTTACTCACTGCAGGTATGATGAAACCACCGGTTTCCTCTGCTGCTGGCATGCCTCCACCTCCAGTTTCCAGTCATTACAATCCAAATGTCCAGCAGAATGGCGCTCATCCACAAAGGTAACAATCTTCACTAAACAGCGACTGCTTGGCATGGCTAATTTTATCTGAAAGCCAACATAAATAGGTTGTGATTGTGTAGAGCAACTGTTGTGGTCGAAATGAGAGTGTAAAAATGCGCTCTGTTATGCAGTTAATGTTTCACTTTGTCAGGCTGCATAAATAAAGAGTTCCACTGGTGACGTGTAACAAGACGCTGCTGATTTTCTCTTTATCATAAATTGTTGCTAGGTCAGCTAGTTGGCAAAAGTGATTTTGGTATCAAGTTGGCAAAATCTTACATTGCTGGTTAAAAGCACATTCAGGTATTAAGCACTTTGTCACCATTAGACAACACTGTACTTGTTGTATATTACTATATATATGGATATTACTAATTGTTCTTATATTCCTCAGATACCCTGCTCCACCAACTGGATCTGCTGCTTACGGACAACCTCCACAGTCGGCATACAACAGCATGGCCTCCCAGGCTCCGCCTCCAGGGCAGCAGCTTGCTAATCAGATGAGTGCTATGAACTTGAACAACTACGGTAAGTTCTTTTTTTTTTTACTGATTTATACCATCTGATTAGAAAAATAACACCAAGAATGTACTCACCAAATCCACGATTAATGTACTGTAGCCCAGGGACCCATGCAGAGCCCTCCTCCTACACCAAACTCTGTAGCCCAGCAGCCTTTCCAAATGGCCCCTCCTCCAGCAATGGGCCAGCCGCAGACACCTCCAGGCCCGCAGTCACCCCAAATGCCACCTCAGATGTCTCAACCACAGTCACCCCTGACAAACATGCCAATAGCAGGCCCACAGATTGGAGGACCACCAATGGCAGGCGCACAGATGGGAGGACCACCAATGGCAGGCGCACAGATAGGAGGACCACCAATGGCAGGCGCACAGATAGGAGGACCACCAATGGCAGGCATGGGTAGACCCTTCCCTGGGCCTCCTCCAGGTGCTGGAGGTTTCCAGCAGCCTGGTCCTGGAGCTGCTGGTCCACTTGGATACCCACAGCAAGCAGGTAACTTTGACCCTGCATACCAAAATAAGCTGAGCTCACACCATTAAAAAAAGCGTCTTTAAAGGGATATTACAGCTTTTTTGACATATGATTTTATTAGTTACTCACTGGCAGTGATACTGACACATTACCATTAACTCAGGGTCTGGAAAGAATGAAAAATCTGTATGTACTGTATGTAGTGTGTCTTTGATCCTTAATTTTCCTTGCAGACTGCTCTCTATTTTAAAGCCATTTACAGCTAATATTTAATCAACTGATTAGAGCTCTGCATGCAGTTCTACACTTTTACTCCAAATAAATATCCACTGATAGCCATGATGTCCTTTTTAATGTTCAGGTCCGTTTGGGGGCATGGCTGGGCCTCAGCCAGGCATGCCTGGGGGCTTCCCTGGAGCACCAGCCCAACTGGCTGGCCCACCTCAGAAGAAACTGGACCCTGACTCTATCCCCAGCACAGTGAGTGGAGGACTAATCCCCCTGGGACTGCACACTTTCATACCAACATACCACATATGTCATTACATATTTTCTGCCCTGAACCAGCAGCTTATTAATTCCTCAAAGGAGGCTGCCTTCTCTTTTTGTTCATTTTACTAGTATTTTAATCAATTGTATTAATTATATAGTAATTGATAAATGATTGTGAAAAGGTTTAGGCTTACAGAAATATGGTTGGTGATATCAATTTGTCCTTACATTCATGCATATTATCAGGCAAAATGCAAATATAAAGTTGATGAACATTGCATATGTGTTTGCCATGTACTTTGGCTGTCTCTAGGGCTGTGCGATATGACGATATATACCGTGTGGCGAGAGAAAAATGTCTATTGTTTCATATTATGCTCTACTGTTTATATCGTTGTGACACAAATCACACTCTTTACGGTGATATTTTCTGTAATTTTAAGTCTGTCCATCTTTAGCACGAATCACATTGATAAATTACTCTTCTTGGCTTTTTACTCGCAAATGTTTTATTGTACTTACAGTAACATACCGAGTTTAGTTGTGGTCAACTCTCCACCGCTGTCCGCCTCTACTCTGCTGTGCTGCACACACGCGGAGGGCTCAGCCCCGCAGTGATGAAAGAGCAGAGAAGCAGCGAGATGGCGACCATAAATTATAGCAAAATGCATTAGACACTGTCTTTATTTGTGTTATTTAACCAAATTTATGTGCACTCTTTTAATTTCAGCTCAGTGTGTGAGAGTCTATGTTGCGTTTTGCTGTCACTTATGGTCGCGCTACTCTCCTCTGCTCTATGTTCCCTTAACCTATATTCAGACCAAATCCGGTGGTGTAGCGTACAGCCCCGGTGTTGAGCAGAGGTGTTTGTGTTTGTGCTTTAACCACTGCGAAACACTCAGAAATTTTTTTTAATTGATCTTACTCATCTGCTTTCTCACTTTCACTCACTCTCTTGCTCACTTGACCACAGCTGCTCTCGCTCTCTCTCTGTCTCTTTCTCTCGTGCTGGCAGGGGGAGACGGACCAACTAATTATTCATTGAATTAAAATGTGCTATATCGGGATAGGTATCGTTATCGGGATATGAAATGACCTATATCGGGATATGAGAATTTGGTCATATCGCCCAGCCCAAGCTGTCTCTATTAATGTTTGGTATCTATCAAACAAACAATCCAAAGGATTCTGATTTTACTGTAATGCAAAACTCATTTTTAGACCCAAGTCATTGAGGATGACCAAGCTAAACAAGGAGGACAAGTCTTCAACACAAACATCAGAGGTCAAGTTCCACCTCTGGTCACCACTGACTTCACGGTACAGGACCAAGGTAACCCAAAATAACACTTAAAACTCTCTTTAAGCACAAAAGGTTTGTAGCACATGTTAATCTGTAGCAAGTATATAGCCTTTGTAAATACTCATGTTGAGCAAATCAAGTTCAGTAATATCCATGTCATTTGTGGTAGGTACTTTGGCGTTTTTACAAACTGTAGACATTTCCTTGAGGGTTGTAATTATTGACCATTTCTGGTAACGCTAGATTAAACATAGAGAACGTGCTCTGTCATGATATTGAGGTCACTGACTCTTCTTTTTGCTAATCCCAGGCAATGCCAGTCCCAGGTTTATGCGTTGCACCTCCTACTCCTTACCCTGCACCATCGATCTGGCCAAACAGTGCCAAGTGCCCCTGGCTACCATCATTAAACCCTTTGCCAGTTTGCCAAAGAATGAGGTAAGTCATGGTTTTACTTATTACTTGAAAGTCAGTTGCACAAGTTCAAATAACATCAAAAAAACATAATCATCTGCTAAAGTAAACAAGAAGAGAAAGATTGAATTGATTCTTAACATATTTGCTGGGAAATAAGCACATTTTGCTGGTGTGCTGCAAGTCCAACAGTTCAAAGAAACATTTTGATTAGGTTAGTCATTTTGCTGATCAAAATTTTTTCACGTGGGTGTATCAGTCAGTCTGTACTTTTGGCATGACCTTTGAGGGGGAGAAAAAAGAAGACAATACAAATCTTCTTGGCTGGGTCCAAATTCTATAAATGGTGAACATCGCATGCAAAACATAGCATACCACACTAAAGCATTTCTATCTTTAGAGTGCACTTTGTTTTTGGAATTTTCCGCACTGTCAGCTCAATAATGACTTACGAAACTGAAACTAACTCATGTGGGGGGACTCATGCAGTGCAGTAGGAACCCAAAATGACCACATTGTCAGAGAGTAGTGCGTACTATTCTCCCATTAGCGGTTTGCATTTTTTAAAATAAATGTTACAATTTGAGATTTTTAGGCACCTCAGGCCTTAATTGTAACATTTATGATGATTTTTGTTTATGAGTCCCTACTGAGGCATTAACCTGTATGATAGATTAGTACTTTCTTTTCTTTCTTATTTTAAAAAGAAAATGAAAAAAATGAAATTCATCACAGTATAGTCACAGCCACCAAATTTAGTTCTCCTTTGATGGATGTAGTACTCCTAGTATTGTAAAAGTTAATTTGTCCTGTGAATGACCTCCTTTTGGATCATGTGTGGTCCAAGATATTTTCTCCTCCTCCCGCCTTCTCCCAGACACCAATAGACCTTTTTAGGCAATGTTAGCTTTCTCTCTAGCTGGCTGTAGGCTAATTAGCTAATGTCAGAGACACTTGGACCACTGAAGAAGGAAGGAGGTTTATACAATGGGAATTAAACTTTACTGTATTGTACTCTCAGATTTGATTTCATCCAGTACAACCTGAAGCATATTCCCACCAGAAATATATCAAAACAGTACAAATAATCAGTGATCTGAATTTCTACATAGCTGAAAAGAACACAATGTTGTGCTTGGATGTCATATCCATTGTTTTTGCACATAGATTTTGTTAACTGCACTTCGTAAACAGCCCTCAGATATTGTAAACACTTTTAAGTCCAAAGTCTAATAATAAACCTACTAGCTGGCTTTTCTGCAGGGGTTTTATGGAAGCTCACTGGAGCCAAATATTTTTAATTTATATTGTGTCAAAGCCTGCAGGGAGCCTTAAATTTATGAGGTTAAAACAGTCTCTATAATCTGCAGGCCTTGGTATATTAAACAGCTTCATGCTAAGCATTTACATTCCACAATAGCCAAATGTTCTGTATGCATGTAATGTGTATTGTTTGGATGTCAAGGAATCACTGATGCTTTGGACAGAGCAGTGTTTATATGGACATAAAAATGTACACGTCCAAGTAGTGAAAACATAGGAAGCATAACATGAAATGTAGTCACCTAAATTATAATACTAAAGAAGAAATTAAAATTAAATCTACAGTATACATTGTGTGTTAGATGTCATGCAGTCTATAGTTAAGATCTTACAGCTGTTGCATTCGTTGCCTTTTTGGAAAAAGTTACATGAGATTTAGTTTTAATATAATATTGACCATAATGTCTTTTGTATTTTCCCATGTAGACTCCTCTGTATGTTGTGAACCATGGTGAGACAGGCCCCATCCGCTGCAATCGATGCAAGGCCTACATGTGTCCCTCCATGCAGTTTATTGATGGCGGTCGTCGCTACCAGTGTGGTTTCTGCAACTGTGTAAATGAAGGTATGTTATTGTGGAAAAAAAATTTGACTTACACAAATAGGTCAATTGTATATGTAAGCAGTTATACATTAAACTCATTTCTTTGTCTTACCCAAGTGCCAGTCTTCTATTTCCAACATCTTGATCACATGGGCCGGAGGGTGGACTTCTATGAGAGACCTGAGTTGTCTCTGGGATCCTATGAGTTTGTAGCCACCCTGGACTACTGCAAGGTACAGTCCAGCTGTTGACTGCTTCAATACACATTATGCAAAGTGGATTATTTGCTGGTGTAAAGCAGAGTTTATGCATAGATGATTCAACAGTCTCAAAAGATTTGTCACTTGAAAAAGATGGTCCTCATTGGAGTCTGGAGTCAGCAACTTAATAGTCCCATAGATTTGCCTCTACAGGACTGCACTGCTGAGTTTTCTCTACTTCTCAGCAGGCACCTTTCATTATTCAGCACACTCTTATTATATCAAAGCTGAATGCAGAAGAGAAAGTGTTAAGCTCAGTTCTTTTGAGAACTCTAAAAAGACGCTGATATTAATCAGCTACATGTCCCCATGGAGGCCGGTGCTGTTGAGAAAAACATTAGAGGGTCAGAGTCAGTTGGCAAAGCTGAGTCACTCCAGTGGCCTACTTTTGCTCTGTTTATTAAGAGTTATAAACAGCCTCTGCAGGCCAGCTATTAAACAAACGCCTGCAAGGTGAGTTTCTTGTCATGGGTTGTAACTGTGGAAACATAACAATGTCTTACTGAAGACCATCTCCCACACAGCGGGAGTGCAGTTACCCTCCATTCAGGAATTTATGCCTGCCATGATCTTCTCACAACTACCCCGACTTATGAGCAAATCCAAATTGAATCAATGGTATTTGAGAAGAAATAACAGAAATATAAAGTGGAGGGCATAAGAGTAGAGCTCATGTTAAGTCAATGCAGGAGAATAGTTTTTAGATTCTAAAAATCATTACACCTGCTCCCTTCTTCCACAGAACAACAAGCCTCCAAATCCTCCCGCCTACATCTTCATGATTGACGTGTCCTATAACAACATTAAAAGTGGACTGGTCAAACTGATATGTGATGAGCTGAAGACTCTGCTGGACAAGCTGCCCAGGTACGCATAATAAATCAGAGAAACACACACACACACTCACACAGTACTGTTAGTAATTAAATATGCATCTCCTGCTAAATTATGTGCCATCCAACCACGATAATCCCCTATTCTGCAAAACCCTGGAGGAATCGCACCACTTCCACTATCTAATTTATCCACATAGATCATATTTTCAATCGACTCAGACTACCAGAATCAGTTTAAAATGTAAAACTTGATGCTGTTAATACACAACCAACACATGCCTTTCCTAAAAAAAACCTCCTCAAGTCTTAAACATCTAACGAAGTATTTATTCTCACCAACGGAATAATCTCGCATGAGGTTTTACAGATGGTGGGCATCGGTTAGGGACGGCGCCTAGGCAGCCAAAAATGGAAAATATTATAGTGTGTAGGCTCTCATCTTTGACAGGCATCCAAAACACAAACAAAACAAAAAAAGTTTGCTGTACAGATGGCTCTGTTTTTTTTTTTTGTTAACCATTACTCTGGAAGTGAGTTTTTTTAATTTATCATGGAGGAAGGAATGATATACTTCACCTTGTTACTCCTAAAATAACTTGGGAGTTTTCTTTTCTTCTCTCCACTTCATTAATGCCAGCAGCACTATATCCATATTTGTCTGCTGCCATGACATCATGCTTTAAACACTTAGTAGAAGTATACTCTAGATAAACCCTCTCTTCAGCTGTGTTTGAATCTTTATCTTTTGTTTTTATAGGCACTCAATCTTCTGGACACCCTGCACTTTTATGTTTGCTAAATTCATGTTTAATTCTGAAAAAAATCCTAGTTTAAGTAAATGCAGATGTAGACTTTAATCTAATCCTTTAATAACTTTTTTTTTTGTCATCACTGGTATTTTTTTAATCACTGGTATGAGAAAAAACTAAATTACCTCATTCATTCCCCCCATGTGTTATTTCTAACAGTACCTGTGACTTATAAATGTTCATAGAGTTGAGCAGTTGCATCTTCACTTCAAAAGGGTCTTGATGTAAATGTTCTTAACCACAATAGTGTGCCTGCCGTGATTTACGAAGAGAGACCTACAAACTGCAGTTGGCAGCGTCAGTAAAGAATGCTTTTAAATGACTATGATGGTGATAGGTTTTGATGTATGGTTATGGTTCAACCTTGCTACCAGTTCCACACCCCAATTCACAAGAGTTCTGGTAAATGTCAGAGGTTTTCATTTCTTCATTTCTTTAAGTATCTACTTCGGCAAAATACCTTTTTTTTTCTGACAGTGTATATCTAGAGGGGTCGTATAAATAAGCCAGGCTAAGTTAAGTCTATAAATCAGAGAAAGAGGACACAAACAAATGGCAGGCATTACTCACCAGTAAAACGGTTTAATTGTTTCCTTCTCCGACTAATATTTACTTGGATTTTGAAAATCTGTAGCCATTGTGTCCTTCCTTTTTTTTGACAGATACACTCAAACACTAATAAACAATTCCTTAACGGATATAATTCCACTCTTAGATGGATGTTGATACTTGACTATTTGACATGGTTGAGAAATGGTCCTTTAATAGTTGAAAGTGATGTCCATCCCAAAGATAAACCACATTTTTCTCGTGTTTCTTTTTATGCTAGAAAAGTGCCAGATTCAGCATCTGAATGATTTTAATGGCATTAATGGAAATATACAAAAGGTCCTGAAAGCTTACAAGTGGTAGGATCTCAACGGTGACTGCGGGATGACATGACAGCCGGCACGAACAGTTTCCTCGCCTTTATACGCTTGCACACATGTAGCCAATGTGAATAAAATTTCAAACGACTTACTAGAAACATCCTGGAATTCACAGATGTCTGTCTTCTCTCTCCCTCACTAGCGAGGAAGGTGCGGAGAGCTCGGCGATAAAGGTCGGCTTTGTCACCTACAACAAGGTCCTCCATTTCTACAATGTGAAGAGCGCTCTGGCCCAGCCCCAGATGATGGTGGTGTCAGACACAGCCGAGATGTTCGTCCCGCTGCTCGACGGCTTCCTCGTCAACTACCAGGACTCCAAAGCTGTTATCTACAAGTGAGACACAGTTTATTGTTCATTTACGGAAGAGCTCTTCAGATTTTCCTTCATGCAATCAGGCATGTTTTCCCCCTAATAAATCTCAGTGAAGACAATGTAACAAGTCTCTGGTACATTAAAACACAATAGATGAGCATGCTTCAAGTCAGCTGGATGCTTGAGATACCGTAGCAAAGCCATAATCCTGTTCCTTTCATCTCTAGTCTCCTGGACCAGATCCCTGACATGTTTGCAGAAACCAACGAGAGCGAAACGGTCTTTGTCCCCGTCATCCAGGCCGGCGTGGAGGCATTCAAGGTTAGCCCCAGGGTGACATCTGTCAGCATGACGTGGGAGATTAGGGGCCCGCGGAAACCTTGTGGAAGCATGTGTAGCTGATGTAGTTTTGGAAACAGACTAATGTCTCTAAAGTGAAAGATCAAACATCATAAGTCTGACTGGAACCTTCCTGTTTGAGGAGCCGCATTTTAACGGCAGAGCAGTGTTCGTCAATCTACTGTAACACTCCAATCACTCATAGTTTTTAATCGCTCATGGACTCAATTAAAATATCGTGCAGCCAAAACACACAACATTTAACATGTTTTTCACATTTGTTTCAGCTATTTTAGATATATGGCACAGGCCAACTCACTCAACTTATCAAATCAATAAAGCTTCTTTTTTTCCTCTTCCTGCTATGTTTGTGTTTACTCTGAAGTCCAACAAACTTCCCCAGTGGTATGAGGTCAGCGTTTTGGCACACAGTAAAGGAAAAGTTCACACACAGCTTTTAATTGGAAGCAGTTGTGACATTACACAACACCAAAGAGTCAGTGACTTCTGGTTTATTTTTCATGCTTATTCATGTTCATATTTTTTATTTCGAGTATTACTAACATCTTTATCTTTTCTTAATCAATTTATTTTGCAACACAGGAAAGTACTCAGCAAATAAAAGTTTATTATTATTGGACCATTTGATTCCTCTGCAGGAGTTGAATTTTGAACCTCCTGACCTCAGAGTTTCACTGTAATGCTTGAAACAACACATCAGGAAGGAACACGCTACGCACCTTAGCGATGAGATCCGCTTATTTAGATATTTTTCATCTTTCTCTTCCCTCCAGGCAGCAGAATGTAGTGGAAAGCTCTTCATCTTCCACTCCTCCATGCCCACTGCTGAGGCTCCTGGCAAACTGAAGAACAGGGATGACAAAAAACTGGTCAACACTGAGAAAGAGAAAGTGAGTAACCGTGTTGAGTGAAGTTACACTGCAGTTTATTCTGAACTGCTGTCATCTGTAGAGAGAAGAAAAGCAGAGCTCAGGTCAATTTACTTGCAGTAAGCAGAGTAAGCAGTAACAAAACTACATATCTCTTTTTCTGTGTGCAGGGTTTATACACTGGAATGGTAGAATAAATGCCTGTCATGACAATAAACTAGTTTTGAGCTTTGTTTTGAAATGTATTGAAACCAAAGTCTTGCACTCACCTGTGCGAGTGTGGTAGGTTGTGTTGGATGCCATCTTTAAGCTTTGTTTGAAATCATAGACCGCTGCTGTAGAAAAACTGCTGACTTAGCCAAACAAACTCTCTGTTTTGTCCATAGACTCTGTTCCAGCCTCAGAAAGGAGTGTATGAGCAGCTGTCTAAGGACTGTGTGGCACAAGGCTGCTGTGTGGATCTCTTCCTTTTTCCCAGCCAGTATGTGGACTTGACAACCATGGCTGATGTGCCCTCACACACCGGAGGCTCTGTCTACAAGTACAATAACTTCCAGGTACATTTGAAGGCGTGTCTGTTTATGTACAGGCCACGTAGTGTGTTACACAGCATATAGACAGTACGACAAACGTTTTTTAGTTTTTATTTCTTGTCATTTTACTAAGAAGTCATAATTTAACACATGTGGGCGAAGGCAGTTGCAGCTCAGTACAAGCTAGCTGCATCCACATAATGACTTTGGCACAGTAACCGCAGTCTAATATAGTACCGTCCCATAGGAATGATGTAACAAACGGTGGAAACTCCTCCTAACAGTACAAACACACCACATACTAAACCCTATGCTGAAGTGTTTTATTAGTAGCAGTACAATGTAGGCATTTAACACAAAGTATCATCTGTCAATAAGAGCATTTTATCACTGCATAAAAACTAAATAATGTAATTTAGTGTGATATAAATACGCAATCTGTTATTAACTTTTGCCCAAACTGACATTTGAGTCAATGAACTCTGCTTGTGTTCGATGAAATTACCTGTGTTAAAGTGCATTTATGAGCCCCAGTCTGCTTGTCAAGAGCATTGGACGCAATAGTTACAACACTGCCGCTGACTCAATGGTACTCAATGTTGTCAGGTGGAGACAGATGGAGAGCATTTCCTGAGAGACCTGAGGAAAGATGTGCAGAAGAGCATCGGATTTGATGCCATCATGCGTGTTCGTACCAGTACAGGTAAGGAATATAATATTTACTCATGTGTATCCATGTATAACAAAGACAACAGTCATGGTAAACTGTTCTTTAACCACAAGCACTGATCATGAGACATAAGTGCCGTAGCTATTGACATTACTGCATCCGTCTGCCTTCAGGCTTCAGAGCTACGGACTTCTTCGGTGCCATCCACATGAACAACACCACAGATATAGAGATGGCGGCCGTGGATTGCGACAAGGCCGTGACTGTCGAGTTCAAGCACGATGACACACTCAGTGAAGAGACCGGAGCACACATACAGGTATCCGTCTTTTAAAAGTTAGCCTCATATGAGAAAAACAATCTGTTGTTGAGCGTTGAATCTCAGTGGTCTGATTATAACTTCTGTTTGAACCCCGTTTCCCAGTGTGCCTTATTGTACACCACCATCAGCGGGCAGCGACGCCTCCGCATCCACAACCTCAGTCTGAACTGCACCTCGCAGCTGTCGGAGCTGTACAAGAGCTGTGAGACCGACTCACTCATCAACTTCTTTGCCAAATCAGGTGACTGTCATTGTACACTTCACTGCATGGAAATACTGAGATATTCTCTTCCACCATTTACAGATTATCTGTTAACTTTATAACCACGCAGCCATAAATTTACCTTCATATAGAAAGAGGATGATGGATTTTCCTGCTATGATCTTTAAACAGTCCATTATGTCGAGAGGGGGTCATCCACTAGTCAGCTCTCTTTATTTGAGGGTGTAATGTAGTGCAGAGGTACTCTGCTGATGTACTGCAGTATCATGTTGACCTTTGTTGAATTTACCCCATGCATCACTTGATAATGCACTAATGCTCACTGACTCATGAGTAAAAACAGAATGACTTGTGGAAATAAGGACCACATGTTTCACATAAAGTGCAGATGACACTGAGCCGTTCTGTAATCTGCACATAGCGAGCCTTAAGTACTGCTGTATTACTGACCCTCAGTTGCCTCCTTTCATTGGTCCTGCTACTCTTCAGCTCCCTTGTCTGCTTTTTTCTTTCCCAGTCAAGATTTTTTTTTTCCATCCTCCCATTTTTTTTTTGTGTTTTTCTCCCGTACTTATCCTTAGCAGCCAGTTTGTCCCCTCTGCTCCTCTTCTGTCTTTTTCACTCACCTTTTCTCATGCCCACACAGCTTACCGTGCCATATTGAACCAGCCTCTAAAGAATGTGAAGGAGATCCTGGTCAACCAGACAGCCCACATGCTGGCCTGCTACAGGAAGAACTGCGCCAGCCCCTCCGCTGCCAGCCAGGTCAGCGCAGGACAGCACCTGGAATGAATTTAGACTTTGAATTTAGGTGCAAAATCAATGATGTGAACTTTTTTTTTTTTTTTTTTCTTATGCCTGTGTCCCTGCCATCCATATGTAGCTGATCCTGCCTGATGCCATGAAGGTGTTCCCAGTCTACATGAACAGCCTGATGAAAACTGCACCTCTGGTCGGCAGCACAGAGCTCTCCACGGACGACAGGGCTCACCAGAGACTGTCGGTCATGGCAATGGGGGTGGAGGAAAGTCAGCTGCTGCTCTATCCACGACTCATCCCACTGGTAAGGGACAAACTAACCTTTTTGGGACATTTATTCTCGCTTTTCATACAAATCCACAAAATAGAAGTGTTTCTATAAAGATAAGTAGGGGAGCTACAGCAGGATTTTGAAGATATGAATTGTGCCCAAGGGACTGAGGGTCAAAATAAGGAGACATCAGAACTATTATTTTGTACATTTGCGATACAGAAAGACATGTAAGTGGGAAACATTTGATCATGTTTTAATCTAATAAATCTGTACTTTTCCCAGCACAACATAGACGTGAACAGCGAGGCTCTGCCAGCTCCAGTGCGCTGCTCCGAGGAGCGTCTGGCCGACTCTGGCATGTTCCTGCTGGAGAACGGCCACTCCATGTTTCTGTGGCTGGGCCAAGCGAGCCCGCCAGACCACATCCAGGGCATCTTTAACCTACCCTCCCTCGCCCACCTGCAAGGACACATGGTCAGAATCAATTTATTAGCACTGTGATTTGAAAATATATAATGTCAAACAAAAAGGTGTCTGTTTGTAGAAATGTTCAAATGTGTGATGTTTCATTAACTGCGTTGCTTGGAGACATGACAGTATGGAAAGAGAATGTTTGAGTGTTTGGTTGAGCAGTTTTCCTCGGCCCGATCATTTGATACAGTTTCACAACTATCAGAGTCAGCACTAAAGTCATGGAAACCCTACAGTACACCAAGCTCAAAGAGAGACATTTATTTCCAAGGCAAAACTCAAGGGAAATTAACAACATGATGAATTTAGAAATCAGTGAAGGGTGCTTTCCATCTTCTCAATTTTTTATTTCCTTCTTTAAGTATGATACATGTGTTGAACCAGTGCCAGTGACTGTAGACTTAACCTTCCTTCTTATTGCTTGTCAGTGTGCGCTGCCAGAGCTGGACAACCCACTGTCAAATAAGGTCCGATCCATCATCAGTGGCCTTCTTGAAAAGAGGCCAAACTCCATGAAAGTAAGAAACATGCTCCCAAAAATCTTTTTTTTTTTTTTTAAAGGATTCTACATTTTTTTTAAACTAAGAAAAACTTTTCATGATGTCTGCCTCCCTCTAGTGGAGCTACTAAGTAACTACATGCCCTCCACAACTGCTACATCAACCTTATGTTATATTAAACAAGCTAATCAATCAACACTTTTCTTTTTCTGCTCCGCTCAGCTCCAAATTGTCAGGCAGAAGGACAAGCCTGAGATGTTGTTCCGTCAGTTCCTGGTGGAGGATAAAGGCCTGCACGGCGGAGCTTCCTACATGGACTTCCTTTGCTACGTTCACCGGGAAATCAGGCAGCTGCTCACTTAACCCCTCAAAGCTCAGCCCCTTCCTGACTGGCCTGGGAGAAACACAGCGTTAAAACGGACCATGCTCAAATCTCACAGGGTCAGTCTCACTAGGCTCCACTTGATTCTTCTTTATTTTGGCTGCATGTAGGAAGGACGGTCCGCAGACAGGAACTTTTTAAGTGTTTTTTTTTTTTTTTTTACAAAGACAGAAGAGGAAACAAGGAACCAGCGAGAGCCTTTTGAGATTCAACCTCGAGAGTCCAAAGCTGCCTTTCCAACACGCCTTTGCCACCTGTTAGTGTACATTCAGTATGATCTTCAAATAACCACTTGTCACTAGAAGAACTTCCATTTTAATCAGGAGGAATGAAACGGACAATATGCGCACTCACTGCATTTCCCGCACATATCTTGTTTGATTGACTGAAGAATGACATTACCGCCTGAGCCTTCAATGCATTTTGGCATAAGTCCCATTGGCGTCAGCAATACAACATATACAGTAACAGTCAAAAGTTTGGAAACAAACTTTTGACTGTTACTTTATCTCCACTGTGCAATGAGTAAAACATTTTTTAACATCACTTTGTAGATTTGCGCAGTCTGGATAAGACAAGCGGTTATTTGTAGGCCATACTGTAGATGTTCACTTTGAAAGTCAATAAATGAAGCTCGCCAGTCTTTGTTATACACTTTCTCCCATGAAGACTAGATATGTTAACAGTCTTAGTTAATGTCGTAATTTCCTTTTTTTAAAAACAATATATGCTCAAAGAAATTTTTACAATATTTAGATGACTTTAAAGAGGTTGAAACAGTTTCTCACAATTGCTGTCATAGTGTAACATGTATTAAATAAATGCTTCTTGGAAACTCACATTAATTTTAAATATAGAGAATAGTGATCCATAATGCCAGGTCATTCATAATGTAAGAGAAACAATGGCTAAATATAAGCCACTGGGTTTCCAGGACTGAAAGTTGGTCCTGTCACTACACCATGAGTGATTCAAAGCATTCAGATTTTTCGACCATTTATGGCAGAGATACAATCTCCACAGTGTGCAGTGACGCAGAAAATGTTTTGTTTTGGTGCTCTGAGGATACAATGAAAAGACCAGCTGTGTTTCTCTTCTTAGAGAGCAAGGACCAACTTGTGTCACGATGAAGAATGTCGTCATGAATCATGAACACTTCTTTATCTTCAGTGCATGAGTCAGAATATGTACACAAAAGCGACTTTTAAGGGATACTTATTTAAATATGTAATGAGACCAGTATGAAAGAGGAATGGACCGCTGATGATGCTGAGAGGTGTCAGGATTTGCCAACGGAGCAAGTTTAAGGATGGAATATAAATCTTGTTGCAATGATTCATTTAAGGAAATACTGTCCAACATAGCCATATTTTTATGAAAGAGCAAACAAAAGCTGTTTACCTCTGTTAAGACGCACAAATCAGATTTGTGGAATATATCAAAATGTGTGGACAACTGTAAAATGATCAGTTACAAGACCATCATCAGATTTTTTGTCACTGTTCAACCATCCAAATTCAGTAAAATCTAGTTACTAATTACTATTATCTGCAAAATAGTCTGTAATGATAATATTTAACATTTCAGTCATGCGTTTTCAGCCTTGCATTGTTTTTTATGGAGGTTGTTGCTTCTGTGTAATTCATGTTATGCATTTGCTAAATATTGTATGATCTTGTGTACTTGTGGCCTACAAAAAGTCTTTTTGTACATGAAATACGCAACTTGAGTTTAATATTACCATCTGCCTTAAGTTGATATATAAGTGGTTAAAAATATGTGTCTTAGAGGTATATGTCTGATTCCAATCTGTTTGGTTTGTATGCAAACTTATCTCAGGTAATTTGAGTACCTTACTTGTTTAAACAGTGATTTGAATTTAACTGGAAAGATGGATGGTTGGTTTTTGGGGTAAGACTTGTGAAAATTCATGGGCTCGTTGTGCCATGTACATTTTTTTTTATTAAAGGACAGATGCAAGTCATACAATCTACAATTAAAGCAATATTTTTCCTTCCATTTTTTCTTTTCTTCAACAAACATCCCTCCCCACCTCCAACATTTTATTCTAAAATCTAAAACTTTTGTCTAATTAAATCCTTTACTGTAACTTTTGTACCTGACTTTTTCAACTTTGACACCTACATTTTATATATAAGTACAGATAATCTTACACAAGTTATATGTTCTAAGTGATATCTGTAAAGTTACAGGTTTGCCTCCACCTTTACAAACATCTTGAATTACAAGCAGTTTAACTTTCTGACCTTTTTGTCTGACCTTTTAGAAAATGTAAAATCTACAATGACACAACTGTACATCAGAAATATTTTAGAAATTTCTGAATTTGATCAATGCAAGCCATGTGCTCATGATGAGAAATTTACAAGATAGTATTTATTTTGGATGATTGATTTGTTGTGTTCTTTAATCCTATCCAGGTGTCAAAGGATTTTTGTTTGTGTGTTATCCTCTTGCCACCATAAGGGGGCGTCAGATGACTTCTCTTCAGTCCGAGACATCATGGACAACTTGTTCTGCTTTTACTGGATAACAAACTGCTTTTAAATGCATAGATGAACACATTGATCCATAAAAACTATATTCTAAATATATAATTGTTTTGTCTGATCAACTGATTAACTTTACATATAATGAACAGTAAAGGAAGGAGAGCTGCTGGATAAACAGAACTGTGATTTTTCATGTGACACTAAAGATAAAAGAACTTCAGTTATTCTGAATTTAGGTTTCTGTTCTTTCCAAAAATACAAGCTGACTGTATGAAATCCCACAAAATGTCACAGCTTAATTGACAAGAGGCTTTCTGGCCATCACACAAATACAAATTAATATTCATATAAAACATTCAAACCACAGTCAAACGTTTCAATAATGTAAATTTCAGAATTTGCAAGTTGAAAATCACAGCACGTACATCTTCTACTCAAAAGGTATCAAGCAATGAAAATGTTAACCAAATACAGAATCTGAAGAATCAATTGGCACTACTACAGCACACTGAAACTGGCAACCATGTAGTATTCTACAGCCTTTAATGTGCATTAAGCAAGTTAACACAAACTGGGAAGTTTGAGCTGTATATTTTATTTTCTTACTTTTGTCAGAAATCACTGATCTTAAAGCTTGCGATTTTATTTACAGAAGAAATGTAGAAATGTTACATTATGTTCAGAAAGTACATCAGCTGAGATATACTGTACTGCAGATATGTTTAAGGGGCTAATGTTGTAGGTATTTTTCATGAACATATGATAGGAAAAACCGAGCCAACAACCAAACACTAACATACAATTTTACAAACAGTAAGGCACACAAACACAAATCAGTGAAAAGAATGGCAGGTTTGATGCTTTTCTTGAGCAGAATACGCACATAGCCTCCAAAAATACAACATAGAGAAATTTTTCCTGTAGTTTACTAAAATAATGGACGACCAACATGCCTTCACTGAGGAGATTGGTGTGTTTGTGACTGCAGCTCACAGTCATACAGTGTAAAGACATGAAAAACATTAATGATATCAACCATTTCTTAAATATATGTCAGATATGCGGCTGGTTTGATGGACACTTGCTGTATCCAATATCCAAGTCATTGTAGAAAATAAAGAAAACAAAAACAGTTAAATAAACGTGAAGCAACACTCTGTAACTTACTTACACGACATCCAAACACTTCTCTCAGCGATCAAGAGGAAGTTCAGTGAGAGACTTCTACCCAGCATGCCTTGAGTTTGCTCACACTTGGGGTCAATCAATGCTTTAATCACAGACAGCAGGGATCATTCAGGCTGATAAAGACCCGCTAGGACGAAGAGGAAAACAGCAGGAAGCATATTGGCTGAGTATCATACAAAGTTACAATGTTTGTTATCAACGACCAAACCCCACCTCCCTTTCTTATTAAAAACAGTGATTTATATGAACAAATCTATAGACCTGAAATTCACCAGAAAGCGCATTTTCATTTAATACTGTACAACCGACAATCTTTTTGTACAATGATCATAATACCATATAAATAACCTCGAACACTGCTCTTAGTGTAAACTCCTAAACAGTGCTTCAAAAACAAAATAAAAACATTCTGATAAATGGTTTAGTATACAAGGAATATACATACATAAGGTTAAATGAAATACACTGAAAGCAGCATTTATCTTAAAGATATCGTCGTCTAATGATATACTCGTGGTAAATATAGCTACCTGTGTGCTTCTTGAGACAAACCATCGATATTATGGTCCGATTTGACATCAATACAGTCCTTGTGTTGTTTCATTCTAATTGGCAAGTAAACATGAACAAAGTTGAAAAGTTTCTCATAGAATTCTTATAGTATCTATCGCTTTATCTATAGTATATACAAGTTAAAATGGTACAATGTATGTTTTTTTTTTCTCTAAATGCTTCCTTCAAAAAGCAGAAAGACACCACAATGGTTAACTATGTCGGGGTCAGAACACTCTGGAATCAAAAGCCGGTTCGCACTAAATAGTATCTTGAATGTAAAAACAGATGAATGCGCAGTTGCCTTAGATACTGTGTAGTTGTGTTCGGTTTTTTTTTTTTTTTTTTTTTTTTTGATGCTGTAAAAAGTCACAGTGATTTCACTTGGCAGTAAATAAAACAAGTCAAGGCTGCAACAGAGAGAGAAGAAACCTGTCTATACCCTTTCATCAGAAATCTCTTATTCCCTTTGTGTTGATAATGTTGGAGGTTCATGCAGTTTGCAGAACTCAGCAAATAGAAAAGACGCTCCAGACAGATGGAGAAAAATCAACCTTGATGTTAAGATGTTTCGAGAATTCAACCAAGTCTGCGGATTCAAAAAACACTTTTTTCTCTCTTTTCTATTTATTTTACTTATTAAATTTCCTCAATGTATTGAATAAAATGTTCAAGTGGCGACTAATTCCAGAGTGTTGTGGCCCACGGTGATGAACAATATTTTATCTACGGTCAAAAGTCTGCATAGCACACAGTACACAGTATGAGTCCAAGTCAGTTATTGGGCCAAGCTAAAGATGATATTCTCCTCCAAAGCTTCCACAGTCAGGCAAAAGTTAAAGAACATTTTCAAAGAGGTGCATTGATCGCATGATATTTTCATCCTGCGGACAAAAAGAAACAATGTAATGAGAAACTGTAAGTATGCCAGCAGTAGTAAGAGCAGGAGTGTCGAGGTATCCAGCTTACATTTTGGCAGCAGTCGATAAACTCGTCTATGGTTACCACTCCATCTTTATTCTTATCCATTTTCTGTTAGAGACAGAGGGAAGGAAAGGGAAGAAAAATGAACAAAGATTCTTAAAGCAATAGTCCAATATTGTGAAAAATGTGCTTATTTGCTTTCTTGTTGAGATTATGTGAGAAGATCGATACCACTCTCATATCTGACTGCTACAGCAAATATGAAGCTACAGCCAGTAGGCAGTTAGCATAGCTTAGCATAAGGACTAGAAGCAGGGGGAACAGCTAGCATAGCTCTGTCCGAAGGTAACAAAATGTTATTTATGTATGAGTGTTACAGTATGTGCAGGAACACTTCTTAGTCTGGCACAGACACTTCCTGTCTTTTCCATGAACAGAGATTTTACTCTGCCCTCTGCCAAGATAGTAAAACCAAAAACCTTCAGATAGAGCCAGGCTAGCTTTTCCATGTTTCTCGTCTTTATGCTAAACTTTTGGCTCCAGCTTCATATTTACCATATTAACTCAATCTAATTCATGGCAAGACAGCAAATAAGCATATCTTTCAAAATGTCAAACTATCCCTTTAATTGTGAACCTACAGTATGCTGTTAACCACACACTTGCCTGAAAGAATACTTCTACATGCTGACGAGGTGTCTCCTCTTTGAGGACAGGGTATGTGCATTTTCCCATCATGTCGTAGATGGCCTTCATGATGTCTAGCATTTCCTACAATACACAGAATAGCTATTAATTAAAAAGGTTAGTTCACTTAAATTATACAAAATTGAACCATGCAGGTTGGTTTTTGTGTGCCAAGCCTTTGAGATAACGGTGTAATGGAGGTAAATGGAACTGACAACAACACTGACACAATGTCCCAGTTACTTTGGATACTCCACACATCTCACTGTCGACTGTTTCAACTGAGACTATTTTCTACTGAAAAAAACAGTCTCTAGTGAGGTTTGTGGATTATAAAAAGGGACACTGTGTAATTGTACCTCGAGGGATTGGTGTCAATTTTGATTCAGACACTCATGTCCCACTCATGAATTGTAATAACTGAACATTTCATCTTGTTCAAAATTTTAATTTGTTCAGTACTTTGGTTTATGAATATATCTGCAAAAAGTAATGACATCCCCATCAGCCTCAGCTGAACTTTGTAGTTTAGTGCTAATTAGCAAGTGTTAGCCTGTTAACAGATAGTAAACATTACACCTTCTAAACATCAGCATGTTAGCATTGTGAGCATGAGGACATTAGCATTTAGCTCAAAGCACTGCTGTGTTTGAGTGCAGCCTCTGCTTGCATGTCTGTAGACTGCTAAGTCTTGTTTAAATGTCATTTTTTTGTGCTGGGAGCAGCACACATAAAATTCCAGTCAGGTCCAATAGTATTAAGAGTAAAGGGCAGAAATCTCAGAGTCAGACATCTCAAAACCTCAGAAAACTAAACCAAAACTATCTGTGCTGCTACATATCACTAGTGAGATAATGTTATTTGTAATTTGGGAGCAGCGCCTGACATTTCAGCACTGATAGAGTTTTAAGAGACATACCTCTTTAGTGATATATCCATCTTTATTGATATCATAAAGGTTGAAAGCCCAGTTGAGTTTTTCCTGGATGGTGCCTCGCAGGAGGATAGAAAGACCCATAACAAAATCCTGCAGTGAGAAGATGATTCATGAGAATTTTGCTTTTAAGGTAGAACAGAATATACAGTTAAAAACAAGCTTCTTGTCAATAAACACAAAACAATGTCCACCATGCACATTGATATGCAGTATTTCAGCCAATTTCATACATCAAAATTTCTGCACACAGGTGTTAATTTGAGACAAATGATGAAACAGGAACAGACACTAAAAATCAAATATATCTCATTATTCAAATTATTAGCTGACTCAGAATCTTTATCGGCCCTCTGGGAACCCCTGAACTTTTGAACAGAATGGACCGCACATTAGCCAGTGAAGCTTTGATTTTAGTGTAATCACATTTTCTGTCCTGAGCAAATATACACCCCTCATAAATATTAATCACATGTTGATAGCTTCTCAAGTAGACTTGCTTAAACTAAATTAAAATGATTGGGGTTGCAGGTTACATAATCCTCAAGTGTAAAGCCTGAGGGCCGTGCAGCGTCTAAAGAAAGAAAATATCAAGTTGGATGTACTTTTGTGTGGGGATTTCAGTTTTGGACAGGGCTTACTTCTTCTGAAACAGTTAAAATTCCCAACACACACACATACAGAACACTAGTTCTTAATATGAAGGACAATTATTTTGTTGGCAATGGAAAAACCCACGTGTAGCTGATCAAACAACAGGTACCATGGAGAGACTGACCCCATGGCAATACTTCTCTGGAAATAATCACAGTTTGAAAAGACAGTCCAGTCACTGTGGAACAACTTTATTTGACAGAAGTTAATATGTGTGCGGAAGATATTTTGAGGTATCATTTAATGTTTTGAAAAAGCATTTTCTTGCCAGAGACTGTAGGGATTCTTCCAAATTCAGTAATTACTCCCCAGGAGAAACAGAAACGATATTATTGTCCTGATAGTCGTGAAACTAGCAGCCCAAAAGGTTCTGTAATACTTGGCTTACCTCAAAACTCACAGAGCCATTGTGATCTGTGTCAAATGCGTTGAACAGAAAATGTGCATATGTTGAAGCATCTATGGAGACAACAAACATACGTGTAAAAAAATCAACAATATTCTGCCATGATAGCAATTAACACCAACAGTAACACCTACAATATCACAGCAGCAAACAAGAAAGGGGTTCAAAGGAACATTTTGTGGCTTTTCTGTACAACTTGAAAGAAAAAAATGCTACTCAGAATGTTTTTTTTTTTCATGATGAGAGACGAGAGCAACATGCTCTAAGCTAAGAGTGGTGCGCCATTATATTTACTGGCCTGCCTTTCTTCTCACTTCAGATATATCAAAGCCTCCTAAAGTTTTTTCTTTTGTTCCTCGGGTACAATCTTTGCATAGTGATGAGTGCCAACAGTGAGCAACTCCAGGCTGCGTAAATACAAACTACTCTCTCCCTCGCTCTCGCTGTCTCACTGCATTGACTCGCATAGAGGTTTAACGTCTAAGTACTCTGCAATTTTCTTACACATAAGCAAAACACTATTTGTGTCCAGCACAGAGGAGATAAGAAGTGGTTGGGGAAGGCAAGACAAGCTGAAAAAAAAAAACAAAGCAGTGAATACAAACCTCCTTGTGGGAAGAACTGTGAGTAGATGTCTTTAAAAGTTTCTTCGTTGACGACTCCACTGGGACATTCCTGGAAGACAAAACAGAATTACACAGATAATTCAGCATCTAATTTAGAGACATACCTCGTATAATCAGTAAGTTCTTCCAATAAATTCGTATAAGACGTGCCAACATACAAC